>NC_133539.1:149246726-149546726 GCF_048773025.1 Camelus bactrianus
TGAAAATGAGGCAGATTTTGCAGAAAAATTCTCTTGGAGCGAGTTCTACCCAATAGACATTTAATTTACATAGATGTGCTCATCATGACATTTTGTGATCTGAACACTTTTCATGTATATCGGTTTCGACAAATATTCACTACAGAGATGTTAGCATTTGGATTACCAATCTTACATCCACCATACAAGGCATATTTACACCTACAAGTATTTACTCTCAATTCAATTTTTGTCCAAACGTCAAATTCGAAAATCATGCAATTTGTTCAGAAAAATTCTATTCAAGCTAGTTCTACCCAATAGAATTTTAATTTACGTAGTTTCATTACCGTAAATTTCCATGTTCCAAACACGCTAAATAAGTCACGGATTCGAAAAGTATTCCCTTCATAGTTGGTTACGTGGATTACCAGACTTAAATTCCCCGTTCAAGGCATATTCACACTTAGAAGCATTTTCTCAGATTTCTCAGTTTTTTCCTAACGCCAGTTTGGAAAATGAGGCTGATTTCACAGAAAATGTTCTTGGAGCCAGTTCTACCCAAAAGATATGTAATTTAAGTAGTTCACTCACCGTGACATTCCGTGTTCTGAACATGTTACATGCATCAAGGATTCGACAATCATCCTTTAATGAGTGTGAGCATGTGGATTATCAAATTTTCATCCACCTTACAAGACATGTTTTCACCTAGAAACATTTACTCACATTTCGCAGAATTTTCCTAACGTCAGTTTCGAAAATCAGGCAGTTTTCGCAGAAAAATCCTCTTGTTGCATGTTCCATCCAATAGACATCTCATTTTCATAGATACCATCACCGTAACATTCCGTGTTCCTAAAAAACGGTTCATGCACCAAGGATTCAACAAATATTCACTGCTGAGTTGTTAGCATGTGAATTACCAATCTTTAATAAACCATTGAAGACATATTGTCACCTTAAAGCATTTACTCTGATTTCACAGCGTTTTCATACCACCAGTTTCGAAACTGAGGCAGATTTTTCAGTAAAACTCTCCTGGAGAGGGTTCTAACCAATAGATATGTAATTTGCATAGCTTCCCTCACCGAGAAAGACCGTGTTCCGAACAGGCTACATACATCAAGGATTTGAGAAACATTTTTAATGAGTTATGTACATGTGTATTACAGATCTTTCATCCACCATACAAGGCATATTGACACATAGAAACATTAACTCTGAGTTCGCAGCTTTTTCCTAATAGCAGTTTCGAAAATCAGGCAGTTTTCAAAGGAAAAAACTGTTGGAGCGTGTTCTACCCAATAGGTACGTAAATTACATAGATTCTACCACTGTGAAATTACATGTTTCGAACACATTACATGCAGAAAAGTTTCGACAAAAATAAACTATAGAGTTGTTTGCATGAGGATGACAGGACTTTCATCACAATACAAGGCATATTGATGCTTAGAAGCATTTTCTCTGATTTCACAGAGCTTTCCAAACGCCAGTTTCGAAAATGAGGCAGATTTCACGGCAAAAACCTCTTGGAGCAGGTTCTAACCTATAGACATGTAATTAACATGGATTCGCTCTCCGTGAAATTCCGTGTTCTGAACACGATACATGCATCTCGGACTCGACAAATATTCACTACATTGTGGTTAGCATGTGGATTACAGCACTTTCATCCACCATACCAAGCTTACTGACACTTTGAAGAATTTTCTCAGATTTCACAGTTTCATTTTAATGCCGGATAAGATAATGAGGCAGATTTGGCAAAAAAATGCTCTTGGAGCGAGTTATACTCAAAGATATGTAATTTACCTAGTTTTACTCACCGTGACATTCCGTGTTCTGAACACGTTACATGCATCACGGATTCGACAAACATTCACTACAGAGTTGGTAGCATAAGGATTACCGAACATTCACCCACCATAAATGCCATATTGACATTTTGAAGCACTTTCCCATATTTCAAAATGTTTTCCTAATGCCAGGTTTGAAAATGAGGCAGATTAACAAAAAATTCTCTTGGAGCAAGTACTTCCCATAGAAATGTAATTTACATAGCTTCCCTCACAGTGACATTCCAATTTCCGAACACTCTACATACTTCACGGATTTGACAAACATTTTTAATGAGTTATGTACATGTGTATTACAGAACTTTCATCCACCATACAAGGCATATTTAAACCTAGAAACATTAACTCTGAATTTGCAGCCTTTTCCTAATGCCAGTTTCGAAAATCAGGCCGTTTTCTCCAGAAAAAATTTTTGGAGCGATTTCTTCCCAATAGACATGAAATTTACATAGATTCCGTCTCCGGAAATTTCCGTCATACGATCAAGCTACATGCATAGGCTTTCTACAATTATTCACGTCAGGTTTGTTTGCATGTGGCTTTATGAACTTCCATCACAATACAATGCATATTGACACTTTGAAGCATTTTCTCTGATTTTGAAGGAATTTCCAAATGCCAGTTTCAAAAATGAGGCAGATTTCGCAGAAAAAACTCTTGGAGTGAGTTCTACCCAAGAGACATGTATTTTACCGACATACGCTCACCGTGATATTCTATGTTCTGAACACTCTCCATGTATCTCGGATTCGACAAATATTCTCTTCAGAGTTGTTAGTATGCGGATTGCCGAACTTTCATCCACCATACAAGGCATATTTACACCTACAATTGATTAATCTGAGTTCGCAGCTTATTCCTAATGCCAGTTTCAAAAATCAGGCGGTTATCTCAGGAAAAAACTCTTGGAGCGATTTCTAACCTAGGGAAATGTAATTTACATAAATTTCCTCGCCGTGACATTCCGTGTTCCAAACGTTCTACATGCATAACGGATTCGAAAAATATTCACTACAGATTTGTTAGCATGTGGATTACCGAACTTTCATCACAAAACATTGAATATTGATACTTAGAAGTATTTTCTCAGATTTTGCAGCGTTTTCCAAGCGCCAGTTTCAAAAATGAAGCAGTTTTCACAGAAAAATTCTATTGAAGTGAGTTCTACCAAATAGACAAGTAGTTTACATTGTTTCAATCACCGTGAAATTGCACGTTCCGAACATGGTACATGCATCACGGATTAGAAAAAAGTTTCTTTAATATGTTGTGAAAAAGTGGATTACCAAACTTTCTTCCTACATAAAGGCATCTTTACACCTACAAATATTTTCTCACATTTTGCAGCTTTATCCAAATATCACATTTGAGTATCAAGCAATTTTCGCCAAAAAATTCTATTCTAGCTAGTTCTACCCAATAGAATTCTAATTTACATGGTTTCTTTACCGTGAAATTCTGTCTTCTGAACGCGCTACAAGAATCACAGTTTGAAAAATATTACTACACACTTGTTAACATATGGATTACCGGACTTTCATCCACCAATCAAGTCATATTGGCACTTAGAAGCATTTTCTCATATTTCGAAGATTTTTCCTAACACCAGATTTGAAAATGAGGCAGATTTTGCAGAAAAATTCTCTTGGAGCGAGTTCTACCCAATAGACATTTAATTTACATAGATGTGCTCATCATGACATTTTGTGATCTGAACACATTTCATGTATCTCGGTTTTGACAAATATTCACTACAGAGATGTTAGCATTTGGATTACCAATCTTACATCCACCATACAAGGCATATTTACACCTACAAGTATTTACTCTCATTTCAAAGTTTTGTCCAAACGTCAAATTCGAAAATCATGCAATTTGTTCAGAAAAATTCTATTCAAGCTAGTTCTACCCAATAGAATTTTAATTTACGTAGTTTCATTACCGTAAATTTCCATGTTCCAAACACGCTAAATAAGTCACGGATTCGAAAAGTATTCCCTTCATAGTTGGTTACGTGGATTACCAGACTTAAATTCCCCGTTCAAGGCATATTCACACTTAGAAGCATTTTCTCAGATTTCTCAGGTTTTTCCTAACGCCAGTTTGGAAAATGAGGCTGATTTCACAGAAAATGTTCTTGGAGCCAGTTCTACCCAAAAGATATGTAATTTAAGTAGTTCACTCACCGTGACATTCCGTGTTCTGAACATGTTACATGCATCAAGGATTCGACAATCATCCTTTAATGAGTGTGAGCATGTGGATTATCAAATTTTCATCCACCTTACAAGACATGTTTTCACCTAGAAACATTTACTCACATTTCGCAGAATTTTCCTAACGTCAGTTTCGAAAATCAGGCAGTTTTCGCAGAAAAATCCTCTTGTTGCATGTTCCATCCAATAGACATCTCATTTTCATAGATACCATCACCGTAACATTCCGTGTTCCTAAAAAACGGTTCATGCACCAAGGATTCAACAAATATTCACTGCTGAGTTGTTAGCATGTGAATTACCAATCTTTAATAAACCATTGAAGACATATTGTCACCTTAAAGCATTTACTCTGATTTCACAGCGTTTTCATACCACCAGTTTCGAAACTGAGGCAGATTTTTCAGTAAAACTCTCCTGGAGAGGGTTCTAACCAATAGATATGTAATTTGCATAGCTTCCCTCACCGAGAAAGACCGTGTTCCGAACAGGCTACATACATCAAGGATTTGAGAAACATTTTTAATGAGTTATGTACATGTGTATTACAGATCTTTCATCCACCATACAAGGCATATTGACACATAGAAACATTAACCCTGAGTTCGCAGCTTTTTCCTAATAGCAGTTTCGAAAATCAGGCAGTTTTCAAAGGAAAAAACTGTTGGAGCGTGTTCTACCCAATAGGTACGTAAATTACATAGATTCCCCCACTGTGAAATTACATGTTTCGAACACATTACATGCAGAAAAGTTTCGACAAAAATAAACTATAGAGTTGTTTGCATGAGGGTGACAGGACTTTCATCACAATACAAGGCATATTGATGCTTAGAAGCATTTTCTCTGATTTCACAGAGCTTTCCAAACGCCAGTTTCGAAAATGAGGCAGATTTCACGGCAAAAACCTCTTGGAGCAGGTTCTAACCTATAGACATGTAATTAACATGGATTCGCTCTCCGTGAAATTCCGTGTTCTGAACACGATATACATGCATCTCGGACTCGACAAAAATTCACTACATTGTGGTTAGCATGTGGATTACAGCACTTTCATCCACCATACAAAGCTTACTGACACTTTGAAAAATTTTCTCAGATTTCACAGGTTAGTTTTAATGCCAGATAAGAAAATGAGGCAGATTTGGCAAAAAAATGCTCTTGGAGCGAGTTATACTCAAAGATATGTAATTTACCTAGTTTTACTCACCGTGACATTCCGTGTTCTGAACACGTTACATGCATCACGGATTCGACAAACATTCACTACAGAGTTGGTAGCATAAGGATTACCGAACATTCACCCACCATAAATGCCATATTGACATTTTGAAGCACTTTCCCATATTTCAAAATGTTTTCCTAATGCCAGGTTTGAAAATGAGGCAGATTAACAAAAAATTCTCTTGGAGCAAGTACTTCCCATAGAAATGTAATTTACATAGCTTCCCTCACAGTGACATTCCAATTTCCGAACACCCTACATACTTCACGGATTTGACAAACATTTTTAATGAGTTATGTACATGTGTATTACAGAACTTTCATCCACCATACAAGGCATATTTAAACCTAGAAACATTAACTCTGAATTTGCAGCCTTTTCCTAATGCCAGTTTCGAAAATCAGGCCGTTTTCTCCAGAAAAAATTTTTGGAGTGATTTCTTCCCAATAGACATGAAATTTACATAGATTCCGTCTCCGGAAATTTCCGTCATACGATCAAGCTACATGCATAGGCTTTCTACAATTATTCACGTCAGGTTTGTTTGCATGTGGCTTTATGAACTTCCATCACAATACAATGCATATTGACACTTTGAAGCATTTTCTCTGATTTTGAAGGAATTTCCAAATGCCAGTTTCAAAAATGAGGCAGGTTTCGCAGAAAAAACTCTTGGAGTGAGTTCTACCCAAGAGACATGTATTTTACCGACATACGCTCACCGTGATATTCTATGTTCTGAACACTCTCCATGTATCTCGGATTCGACAAATATTCTCTTCAGAGTTGTTAGTATGCGGATTGCCGAACTTTCATCCACCATACAAGGCATATTTACACCTACAATTGATTAATCTGAGTTCGCAGCTTATTCCTAATGCCAGTTTCAAAAATCAGGCGGTTATCTCAGGAAAAAACTCTTGGAGCGATTTCTAACCTAGGGAAATGTAATTTACATAAATTTCCTCGCCGTGACATTCCGTGTTCCAAACGTTCTACATGCATAACGGATTCGAAAAATATTCACTACAGATTTGTTAGCATGTGGATTACCGAACTTTCATCACAAAACATTGAATATTGATACTTAGAAGTATTTTCTCAGATTTTGCAGCGTTTTCCAAGCGCCAGTTTCAAAAATGAAGCAGTTTTCACAGAAAAATTCTATTGAAGTGAGTTCTACCAAATAGACAAGTAGTTTACATTGTTTCAATCACCGTGAAATTGCACGTTCCGAACATGGTACATGCATCACGGATTAGAAAAATGTTTCTTTAATATGTTGTGAAAAAGTGGATTACCAAACTTTCTTCCTACATAAAGGCATCTTTACACCTACAAATATTTTCTCACATTTTGCAGCTTTATCCAAATATCACATTTGAGTATCAAGCAATTTTCGCCAAAAAATTCTATTCTAGCTAGTTCTACCCAATAGAATTCTAATTTACATGGTTTCTTTACCGTGAAATTCTGTCTTCTGAACGCGCTACAAGAATCACAGTTTGAAAAATATTACTACACACTTGTTAACATATGGATTACCGGACTTTCATCCACCAATCAAGTCATATTGGCACTTAGAAGCATTTTCTCATATTTCGAAGATTTTTCCTAACACCAGATTTGAAAATGAGGCAGATTTTGCAGAAAAATTCTCTTGGAGCGAGTTCTACCCAATAGACATTTAATTTACATAGATGTGCTCATCATGACATTTTGTGATCTGAACAAATTTCATGTATCTCGGTTTTGACAAATATTCACTACAGAGATGTTAGCATTTGGATTACCAATCTTACATCCACCATACAAGGCATATTTACACCTACAAGTATTTACTCTCATTTCAAAGTTTTGTCCAAACGTCAAATTCGAAAATCATGCAATTTGTTCAGAAAAATTCTATTCAAGCTAGTTCTACCCAATAGAATTTTAATTTACGTAGTTTCATTACCGTAAATTTCCATGTTCCAAACACGCTAAATAAGTCACGGATTCGAAAAGTATTCCCTTCATAGTTGGTTACGTGGATTACCAGACTTAAATTCCCCGTTCAAGGCATATTCACACTTAGAAGCATTTTCTCAGATTTCTCAGGTTTTTCCTAACGCCAGTTTGGAAAATGAGGCTGATTTCACAGAAAATGTTCTTGGAGCCAGTTCTACCCAAAAGATATGTAATTTAAGTAGTTCACTCACCGTGACATTCCGTGTTCTGAACATGTTACATGCATCAAGGATTCGACAATCATCCTTTAATGAGTGTGAGCATGTGGATTATCAAATTTTCATCCACCTTACAAGACATGTTTTCACCTAGAAACATTTACTCACATTTCGCAGAATTTTCCTAACGTCAGTTTCGAAAATCAGGCAGTTTTCGCAGAAAAATCCTCTTGTTGCATGTTCCATCCAATAGACATCTCATTTTCATAGATACCATCACCGTAACATTCCGTGTTCCTAAAAAACGGTTCATGCACCAAGGATTCAACAAATATTCACTGCTGAGTTGTTAGCATGTGAATTACCAATCTTTAATAAACCATTGAAGACATATTGTCACCTTAAAGCATTTACTCTGATTTCACAGCGTTTTCATACCACCAGTTTCGAAACTGAGGCAGATTTTTCAGTAAAACTCTCCTGGAGAGGGTTCTAACCAATAGATATGTAATTTGCATAGCTTCCCTCACCGAGAAAGACCGTGTTCCGAACAGGCTACATACATCAAGGATTTGAGAAACATTTTTAATGAGTTATGTACATGTGTATTACAGATCTTTCATCCACCATACAAGGCATATTGACACATAGAAACATTAACCCTGAGTTCGCAGCTTTTTCCTAATAGCAGTTTCGAAAATCAGGCAGTTTTCAAAGGAAAAAACTGTTGGAGCGTGTTCTACCCAATAGGTACGTAAATTACATAGATTCCCCCACTGTGAAATTACATGTTTCGAACACATTACATGCAGAAAAGTTTCGACAAAAATAAACTATAGAGTTGTTTGCATGAGGGTGACAGGACTTTCATCACAATACAAGGCATATTGATGCTTAGAAGCATTTTCTCTGATTTCACAGAGCTTTCCAAACGCCAGTTTCGAAAATGAGGCAGATTTCACGGCAAAAACCTCTTGGAGCAGGTTCTAACCTATAGACATGTAATTAACATGGATTCGCTCTCCGTGAAATTCCGTGTTCTGAACACGATATACATGCATCTCGGACTCGACAAATATTCACTACATTGTGGTTAGCATGTGGATTACAGCACTTTCATCCACCATACAAAGCTTACTGACACTTTGAAAAATTTTCTCAGATTTCACAGGTTAGTTTTAATGCCAGATAAGAAAATGAGGCAGATTTGGCAAAAAAATGCTCTTGGAGCGAGTTATACTCAAAGATATGTAATTTACCTAGTTTTACTCACCGTGACATTCCGTGTTCTGAACACGTTACATGCATCACGGATTTGACAGAAATTCACTACAGAGTTGGTAGCATAAGGATTACCGAACATTCACCCACCATAAATGCCATATTGACATTTTGAAGCACTTTCCCATATTTCAAAATGTTTTCCTAATGCCAGGTTTGAAAATGAGGCAGATTAACAAAAAATTCTCTTGGAGCAAGTACTTCCCATAGAAATGTAATTTACATAGCTTCCCTCACAGTGACATTCCAATTTCCGAACACCCTACATACTTCACGGATTTGACAAACATTTTTAATGAGTTATGTACATGTGTATTACAGAACTTTCATCCACCATACAAGGCATATTTAAACCTAGAAACATTAACTCTGAATTTGCAGCCTTTTCCTAATGCCAGTTTCGAAAATCAGGCCGTTTTCTCCAGAAAAAATTTTTGGAGCGATTTCTTCCCAATAGACATGAAATTTACATAGATTCCGTCTCCGGAAATTTCCGTCATACGATCAAGCTACATGCATAGGCTTTCTACAATTATTCACGTCAGGTTTGTTTGCATGTGGCTTTATGAACTTCCATCACAATACAATGCATATTGACACTTTGAAGCATTTTCTCTGATTTTGAAGGAATTTCCAAATGCCAGTTTCAAAAATGAGGCATGTTTCGCAGAAAAATCTCTTGGAGTGAGTTCTACCCAAGAGACATGTATTTTACCGACATACGCTCACCGTGATATTCTATGTTCTGAACACTCTCCATGTATCTCGGATTCGACAAATATTCTCTTCAGAGTTGTTAGTATGCGGATTGCCGAACTTTCATCCACCATACAAGGCATATTTACACCTACAATTGATTAATCTGAGTTCGCAGCTTATTCCTAATGCCAGTTTCAAAAATCAGGCGGTTATCTCAGGAAAAAACTCTTGGAGCGATTTCTAACCTAGGGAAATGTAATTTACATAAATTTCCTTGCCGTGACATTCCGTGTTCCAAACGTTCTACATGCATAACGGATTCGAAAAATATTCACTACAGATTTGTTAGCATGTGGATTACCGAACTTTCATCACAAAACATTGAATATTGATACTTAGAAGTATTTTCTCAGATTTTGCAGCGTTTTCCAAGCGCCAGTTTCAAAAATGAAGCAGTTTTCACAGAAAAATTCTATTGAAGTGAGTTCTACCAAATAGACAAGTAGTTTACATTGTTTCAATCACCGTGAAATTGCACGTTCCGAACATGGTACATGCATCACGGATTAGAAAAATGTTTCTTTAATATGTTGTGAAAAAGTGGATTACCAAACTTTCTTCCTACATAAAGGCATCTTTACACCTACAAATATTTTCTCACATTTTGCAGCTTTATCCAAATATCACATTTGAGTATCAAGCAATTTTCGCCAAAAAATTCTATTCTAGCTAGTTCTACCCAATAGAATTCTAATTTACATGGTTTCTTTACCGTGAAATTCTGTCTTCTGAACGCGCTACAAGAATCACAGTTTGAAAAATATTACTACACACTTGTTAACATATGGATTACCGGACTTTCATCCACCAATCAAGTCATATTGGCACTTAGAAGCATTTTCTCATATTTCGAAGATTTTTCCTAACACCAGATTTGAAAATGAGGCAGATTTTGCAGAAAAATTCTCTTGGAGCGAGTTCTACCCAATAGACATTTAATTTACATAGATGTGCTCATCATGACATTTTGTGATCTGAACACATTTCATGTATCTCGGTTTTGACAAATATTCACTACAGAGATGTTAGCATTTGGATTACCAATCTTACATCCACCATACAAGGCATATTTACACCTACAAGTATTTACTCTCATTTCAAAGTTTTGTCCAAACGTCAAATTCGAAAATCATGCAATTTGTTCAGAAAAATTCTATTCAAGCTAGTTCTACCCAATAGAATTTTAATTTACGTAGTTTCATTACCGTAAATTTCCATGTTCCAAACACGCTAAATAAGTCACGGATTCGAAAAGTATTCCCTTCATAGTTGGTTACGTGGATTACCAGACTTAAATTCCCCGTTCAAGGCATATTCACACTTAGAAGCATTTTCTCAGATTTCTCAGGTTTTTCCTAAAGCCAGTTTGGAAAATGAGGCTGATTTCACAGAAAATGTTCTTGGAGCCAGTTCTACCCAAAAGATATGTAATTTAACTAGTTCACTCACCGTGACATTCCGTGTTCTGAACATGTTACATGCATCAAGGATTCGACAATCATCCTTTAATGAGTGTGAGCATGTGGATTATCAAATTTTCATCCACCTTACCAGACATGTTTTCACCTAGAAACATTTACTCACATTTCGCAGAATTTTCCTAACGTCAGTTTCGAAAATCAGGCAGTTTTCGCAGAAAAATCCTCTTGTTGCATGTTCCATCCAATAGACATCTCATTTTCATAGATACCATCACCGTAACATTCCGTGTTCCTAAAAAACGGTTCATGCACCAAGGATTCAACAAATATTCACTGCTGAGTTGTTAGCATGTGAATTACCAATCTTTAATAAACCATTGAAGACATATTGTCACCTTAAAGCATTTACTCTGATTTCACAGCGTTTTCATAACACCAGTTTCGAAACTGAGGCAGATTTTTCAGTAAAACTCTCCTGGAGAGGGTTCTAACCAATAGATATGTAATTTGCATAGCTTCCCTCACCGAGAAAGACCGTGTTCCGAACAGGCTACATACATCAAGGATTTGAGAAACATTTTTAATGAGTTATGTACATGTGTATTACAGATCTTTCATCCACCATACAAGGCATATTGACACATAGAAACATTAACTCTGAGTTCGCAGCTTTTTCCTAATAGCAGTTTCGAAAATCAGGCAGTTTTCAAAGGAAAAAACTGTTGGAGCGTGTTCTACCCAATAGGTACGTAAATTACATAGATTCCCCCACTGTGAAATTACATGTTTCGAACACATTACATGCAAAAAAGATTGGACAAAAATAAACTATAGAGTTGTTTGCATGAGGATGACAGGACTTTCATCACAATACAAGGCATATTGATGCTTAGAAGCATTTTCTCTGATTTCACAGAGCTTTCCAAACGCCAGTTTCGAAAATGAGGCAGATTTCACGGCAAAAACATCTTGGAGCAGGTTCTAACCTATAGACATGTAATTAACATGGATTCGCTCTCCGTGAAATTCCGTGTTCTGAACACGATACATGCATCTCGGACTCGACAAATATTCACTACATTGTGGTTAGCATGTGGATTACAGCACTTTCATCCACCATACCAAGCTTACTGACACTTTGAAGAATTTTCTCAGATTTCACAGTTTCATTTTAATGCCGGATAAGATAATGAGGCAGATTTGGCAAAAAAATGCTCTTGGAGCGAGTTATACACAAAAGATATGTAATTTACCTAGTTTTACTCACCGTGATATTCCGTGTTCTGAACACGTTACATGCATCACGGATTCGACAAACATTCACTACAGAGTTGGTAGCATAAGGATTACCGAACATTCACCCACCATAAATGCCATATTGACATTTTGAAGCACTTTCCCATATTTCAAAATGTTTTCCTAATGCCAGGTTTGAAAATGAGGCAGATTAACAAAAAATTCTCTTGGAGCAAGTACTTCCCATAGAAATGTAATTTACATAGCTTCCCTCACAGTGACATTCCAATTTCCGAACACCCTACATACTTCACGGATTTGACAAACATTTTTAATGAGTTATGTACATGTGTATTACAGAACTTTCATCCACCATACAAGGCATATTTAAACCTAGAAACATTAACTCTGAATTTGCAGCCTTTTCCTAATGCCAGTTTCGAAAATCAGGCCGTTTTCTCCAGAAAAAATTTTTGGAGCGATTTCTTCCCAATAGACATGAAATTTACATAGATTCCGTCTCCGGAAATTTCCGTCATACGATCACGCTACATGCATAGGCTTTCTACAATTATTCACGTCAGGTTTGTTTGCATGTGGCTTTATGAACTTCCATCACAATACAATGCATATTGACACTTTGAAGCATTTTCTCTGATTTTGAAGGAATTTCCAAATGCCAGTTTCAAAAATGAGGCAGGTTTCGCAGAAAAAACTCTTGGAGTGAGTTCTACCCAAGAGACATGTATTATACCGACATACGCTCACCGTGATATTCTATGTTCTGAACACTCTCCATGTATCTCGGATTCGACAAATATTCTCTTCAGAGTTGTTAGTATGCGGATTGCCGAACTTTCATCCACCATACAAGGCATATTTACACCTACAATTGATTAATCTGAGTTCGCAGCTTATTCCTAACGCCAGTTTCAAAAATCTGGCTGTTATCTCAGGAAAAAACTCTTGGAGCGATTTCTAACCTAGGGAAATGTAATTTACATAAATTTCCTCGCCGTGACATTCCGTGTTCCAAACGTTCTACATGCATAACGGATTCGAAAAATATTCACTACAGATTTGTTAGCATGTGGATTACCGAACTTTCATCACAAAACATTGAATATTGATACTTAGAAGTATTTTCTCAGATTTTGCAGCGTTTTCCAAGCGCCAGTTTCAAAAATGAAGCAGTTTTCACAGAAAAATTCTATTGAAGTGAGTTCTACCAAATAGACAAGTAGTTTACATTGTTTCAATCACCGTGAAATTGCACGTTCCGAACATGGTACATGCATCACGGATTAGAAAAAAGTTTCTTTAATATGTTGTGAAAAAGTGGATTACCAAACTTTCTTCCTACATAAAGGCATCTTTACACCTACAAATATTTTCTCACATTTTGCAGCTTTATCCAAATATCACATTTGAGTATCAAGCAATTTTCGCCGAAAAATTCTATTCTAGCTAGTTCTACCCAATAGAATTCTAATTTACATGGTTTCTTTACCGTGAAATTCTGTCTTCTGAACGCGCTACAAGAATCACAGTTTGAAAAATATTACTACACACTTGTTAACATATGGATTACCGGACTTTCATCCACCAATCAAGTCATATTGGCACTTAGAAGCATTTTCTCATATTTCGAAGATTTTTCCTAACACCAGATTTGAAAATGAGGCAGATTTTGCAGAAAAATTCTCTTGGAGCGAGTTCTACCCAATAGACATTTAATTTACATAGATGTGCTCATCATGACATTTTGTGATCTGAACACATTTCATGTATCTCGGTTTCGACAAATATTCACTACAGAGATGTTAGCATTTGGATTACCAATCTTACATCCACCATACAAGGCATATTTACACCTACAAGTATTTACTCTCATTTCAAAGTTTTGTCCAAACGTCAAATTCGAAAATCATGCAATTTGTTCAGAAAAATTCTATTCAAGCTAGTTCTACCCAATAGAATTTTAATTTACGTAGTTTCATTACCGTAAATTTCCATGTTCCAAACACGCTAAATAAGTCACGGATTCGAAAAGTATTCCCTTCATAGTTGGTTACGTGGATTACCAGACTTAAATTCCCCGTTCAAGGCATATTCACACTTAGAAGCATTTTCTCAGATTTCTCAGGTTTTTCCTAAAGCCAGTTTGGAAAATGAGGCTGATTTCACAGAAAATGTTCTTGGAGCCAGTTCTACCCAAAAGATATGTAATTTAACTAGTTCACTCACCGTGACATTCCGTGTTCTGAACATGTTACATGCATCAAGGATTCGACAATCATACTTTAATGAGTGTGAGCATGTGGATTATCAAATTTTCATCCACCTTACCAGACATGTTTTCACCTAGAAACATTTACTCACATTTCGCAGAATTTTCCTAACGTCAGTTTCGAAAATCAGGCAGTTTTCACAGAAAAATCCTCTTGTTGCATGTTCCATCCAATAGACATCTCATTTTCATAGATACCATCACCGTAACATTCCGTGTTCCTAAAAAACGGTTCATGCACCAAGGATTCAACAAATATTCACTGCTGAGTAGTTAGCATGTGAATTACCAATCTTTAATAAACCATTGAAGACATATTGTCACCTTAAAGCATTTACTCTGATTTCACAGCGTTTTCATAACACCAGTTTCGAAACTGAGGCAGATTTTTCAGTAAAACTCTCCTGGAGAGGGTTCTAACCAATAGATATGTAATTTGCATAGCTTCCCTCACCGAGAAAGACCGTGTTCCGAACAGGCTACATACATCAAGGATTTGAGAAACATTTTTAATGAGTTATGTACATGTGTATTACAGATCTTTCATCCACCATACAAGGCATATTGACACATAGAAACATTAACTCTGAGTTCGCAGCTTTTTCCTAATAGCAGTTTCGAAAATCAGGCAGTTTTCAAAGGAAAAAACTGTTGGAGCGTGTTCTACCCAATAGGTACGTAAATTACATAGATTCCCCCACTGTGAAATTACATGTTTCGAACACATTACATGCAGAAAAGATTCGACAAAAATAAACTATAGAGTTGTTTGCATGAGGATGACAGGACTTTCATCACAATACAAGGCATATTGATGCTTAGAAGCATTTTCTCTGATTTCACAGAGCTTTCCAAACGCCAGTTTCGAAATTGAGGCAGATTTCACGGCAAAAACCTCTTGGAGCAGGTTCTAACCTATAGACATGTAATTAACATGGATTCGCTCTCCGTGAAATTCCGTGTTCTGAACACGATACATGCATCTTGGACTCGACAAATATTCACTACATTGTGGTTAGCATGTGGATTACAGCACTTTCATCCACCATACCAAGCTTACTGACACTTTGAAGAATTTTCTCAGATTTCACAGTTTCATTTTAATGCCGGATAAGATAATGAGGCAGATTTGGCAAAAAAATGCTCTTGGAGCGAGTTATACACAAAAGATATGTAATTTACCTAGTTTTACTCACCGTGATATTCCGTGTTCTGAACACGTTACATGCATCACGGATTCGACAAACATTCACTACAGAGTTGGTAGCATAAGGATTACCGAACATTCACCCACCATAAATGCCATATTGACATTTTGAAGCACTTTCCCATATTTCAAAATGTTTTCCTAATGCCAGGTTTGAAAATGAGGCAGATTAACAAAAAATTCTCTTGGAGCAAGTACTTCCCATAGAAATGTAATTTACATAGCTTCCCTCACAGTGACATTCCAATTTCCGAACATCCTACATACTTCACGGATTTGACAAACATTTTTAATGAGTTATGTACATGTGTATTACAGAACTTTCATCCACCATACAAGGCATATTTAAACCTAGAAACATTAACTCTGAATTTGCAGCCTTTTCCTAATGCCAGTTTCGAAAATCAGGCCGTTTTCTCCAGAAAAAATTTTTGGAGCGATTTCTTCCCAATAGACATGAAATTTACATAGATTCCGTCTCCGGAAATTTCCGTCATACGATCACGCTACATGCATAGGCTTTCTACAATTATTCACGTCAGGTTTGTTTGCATGTGGCTTTATGAACTTCCATCACAATACAATGCATATTGACACTTTGAAGCATTTTCTCTGATTTTGAAGGAATTTCCAAATGCCAGTTTCAAAAATGAGGCAGGTTTCGCAGAAAAAACTCTTGGAGTGAGTTCTACCCAAGAGACATGTATTATACCGACATACGCTCACCGTGATATTCTATGTTCTGAACACTCTCCATGTATCTCGGATTCGACAAATATTCTCTTCAGAGTTGTTAGTATGCGGATTGCCGAACTTTCATCCACCATACAAGGCATATTTACACCTACAATTGATTAATCTGAGTTCGCAGCTTATTCCTAACGCCAGTTTCAAAAATCTGGCTGTTATCTCAGGAAAAAACTCTTGGAGCGATTTCTAACCTAGGGAAATGTAATTTACATAAATTTCCTCGCCGTGACATTCCGTGTTCCAAACGTTCTACATGCATAACGGATTCGAAAAATATTCACTACAGATTTGTTAGCATGTGGATTACCGAACTTTCATCACAAAACATTGAATATTGATACTTAGAAGTATTTTCTCAGATTTTGCAGCGTTTTCCAAGCGCCAGTTTCAAAAATGAAGCAGTTTTCACAGAAAAATTCTATTGAAGTGAGTTCTACCAAATAGACAAGTAGTTTACATTGTTTCAATCACCGTGAAATTGCACGTTCCGAACATGGTACATGCATCACGGATTAGAAAAAAGATTCTTTAATATGTTGTGAAAAAGTGGATTACCAAACTTTCTTCCTACATAAAGGCATCTTTACACCTACAAATATTTTCTCACATTTTGCAGCTTTATCCAAATATCACATTTGAGTATCAAGCAATTTTCGCCGAAAAATTCTATTCTAGCTAGTTCTACCCAATAGAATTCTAATTTACATGGTTTCTTTACCGTGAAATTCTGTCTTCTGAACGCGCTACAAGAATCACAGTTTGAAAAATATTACTACACACTTGTTAACATATGGATTACCGGACTTTCATCCACCAATCAAGTCATATTGGCACTTAGAAGCATTTTCTCATATTTCGAAGATTTTTCCTAACACCAGATTTGAAAATGAGGCAGATTTTGCAGAAAAATTCTCTTGGAGCGAGTTCTACCCAATAGACATTTAATTTACATAGATGTGCTCATCATGACATTTTGTGATCTGAACACATTTCATGTATCTCGGTTTCGACAAATATTCACTACAGAGATGTTAGCATTTGGATTACCAATCTTACATCCACCATACAAGGCATATTTACACCTACAAGTATTTACTCTCAATTCAAAGTTTTGTCCAAACGTCAAATTCGAAAATCATGCAATTTGTTCAGAAAAATTCTATTCAAGCTAGTTCTACCCAATAGAATTTTAATTTACGTAGTTTCATTACCGTAAATTTCCATGTTCCAAACACGCTAAATAAGTCACGGATTCGAAAAGTATTCCCTTCATAGTTGGTTACGTGGATTACCAGACTTAAATTCCCCGTTCAAGGCATATTCACACTTAGAAGCATTTTCTCAGATTTCTCAGGTTTTTCCTAAAGCCAGTTTGGAAAATGAGGCTGATTTCACAGAAAATGTTCTTGGAGCCAGTTCTACCCAAAAGATATGTAATTTAACTAGTTCACTCACCGTGACATTCCGTGATCTGAACATGTTACATGCATCAAGGATTCGACAATCATACTTTAATGAGTGTGAGCATGTGGATTATCAAATTTTCATCCACCTTACCAGACATGTTTTCACCTAGAAACATTTACTCACATTTCGCAGAATTTTCCTAACGTCAGTTTCGAAAATCAGGCAGTTTTCACAGAAAAATCCTCTTGTTGCATGTTCCATCCAATAGACATCTCATTTTCATAGATACCATCACCGTAACATTCCGTGTTCCTAAAAAACGGTTCATGCACCAAGGATTCAACAAATATTCACTGCTGAGTAGTTAGCATGTGAATTACCAATCTTTAATAAACCATTGAAGACATATTGTCACCTTAAAGCATTTACTCTGATTTCACAGCGTTTTCATAACACCAGTTTCGAAACTGAGGCAGATTTTTCAGTAAAACTCTCCTGGAGAGGGTTCTAACCAATAGATATGTAATTTGCATAGCTTCCCTCACCGAGAAAGACCGTGTTCCGAACAGGCTACATACATCAAGGATTTGAGAAACATTTTTAATGAGTTATGTACATGTGTATTACAGATCTTTCATCCACCATACAAGGCATATTGACACATAGAAACATTAACTCTGAGTTCGCAGCTTTTTCCTAATAGCAGTTTCGAAAATCAGGCAGTTTTCAAAGGAAAAAACTGTTGGAGCGTGTTCTACCCAATAGGTACGTAAATTACATAGATTCCCCCACTGTGAAATTACATGTTTCGAACACATTACATGCAGAAAAGATTCGACAAAAATAAACTATAGAGTTGTTTGCATGAGGATGACAGGACTTTCATCACAATACAAGGCATATTGATGCTTAGAAGCATTTTCTCTGATTTCACAGAGCTTTCCAAACGCCAGTTTCGAAAATGAGGCAGATTTCACGGCAAAAACCTCTTGGAGCAGGTTCTAACCTATAGACATGTAATTAACATGGATTCGCTCTCCGTGAAATTCCGTGTTCTGAACACGATACATGCATCTTGGACTCGACAAATATTCACTACATTGTGGTTAGCATGTGGATTACAGCACTTTCATCCACCATACAAAGCTTACTGACACTTTGAAGAATTTTCTCAGATTTCACAGTTTCATTTTAATGCCGGATAAGAAAATGAGGCAGATTTGGCAAAAAAATGCTCTTGGAGCGAGTTATACACAAAAGATATGTAATTTACCTAGTTTTACTCACCGTGATATTCCGTGTTCTGAACACGTTACATGCATCACGGATTCGACAAACATTCACTACAGAGTTGGTAGCATAAGGATTACCGAACATTCACCCACCATAAATGCCATATTGACATTTTGAAGCACTTTCCCATATTTCAAAATGTTTTCCTAATGCCAGGTTTGAAAATGAGGCAGATTAACAAAAAATTCTCTTGGAGCAAGTACTTCCCATAGAAATGTAATTTACATAGCTTCCCTCACAGTGACATTCCAATTTCCGAACACCCTACATACTTCACGGATTTGACAAACATTTTTAATGAGTTATGTACATGTGTATTACAGAACTTTCATCCACCATACAAGGCATATTTAAACCTAGAAACATTAACTCTGAATTTGCAGCCTTTTCCTAATGCCAGTTTCGAAAATCAGGCCGTTTTCTCCAGAAAAAATTTTGGAGCGATTTCTTCCCAATAGACATGAAATTTACATAGATTCCGTCTCCGGAAATTTCCGTCATACGATCACGCTACATGCATAGGCTTTCTACAATTATTCACGTCAGGTTTGTTTGCATGTGGCTTTATGAACTTCCATCACAATACAATGCATATTGACACTTTGAAGCATTTTCTCTGATTTTGAAGGAATTTCCAAATGCCAGTTTCAAAAATGAGGCAGGTTTCGCAGAAAAAACTCTTGGAGTGAGTTCTACCCAAGAGACATGTATTATACCGACATACGCTCACCGTGATATTCTATGTTCTGAACACTCTCCATGTATCTCGGATTCGACAAATATTCTCTTCAGAGTTGTTAGTATGCGGATTGCCGAACTTTCATCCACCATACAAGGCATATTTACACCTACAATTGATTAATCTGAGTTCGCAGCTTATTCCTAACGCCAGTTTCAAAAATCTGGCTGTTATCTCAGGAAAAAACTCTTGGAGCGATTTCTAACCTAGGGAAATGTAATTTACATAAATTTCCTCGCCGTGACATTCCGTGTTCCAAACGTTCTACATGCATAACGGATTCGAAAAATATTCACTACAGATTTGTTAGCATGTGGATTACCGAACTTTCATCACAAAACATTGAATATTGATACTTAGAAGTATTTTCTCAGATTTTGCAGCGTTTTCCAAGCGCCAGTTTCAAAAATGAAGCAGTTTTCACAGAAAAATTCTATTGAAGTGAGTTCTACCAAATAGACAAGTAGTTTACATTGTTTCAATCACCGTGAAATTGCACGTTCCGAACATGGTACATGCATCACGGATTAGAAAAAAGTTTCTTTAATATGTTGTGAAAAAGTGGATTACCAAACTTTCTTCCTACATAAAGGCATCTTTACACCTACAAATATTTTCTCACATTTTGCAGCTTTATCCAAATATCACATTTGAGTATCAAGCAATTTTCGCCAAAAAATTCTATTCTAGCTAGTTCTACCCAATAGAATTCTAATTTACATGGTTTCTTTACCGTGAAATTCTGTCTTCTGAACGCGCTACAAGAATCACAGTTTGAAAAATATTACTACACACTTGTTAACATATGGATTACCGGACTTTCATCCACCAATCAAGTCATATTGGCACTTAGAAGCATTTTCTCATATTTCGAAGATTTTTCCTAACACCAGATTTGAAAATGAGGCAGATTTTGCAGAAAAATTCTCTTGGAGCGAGTTCTACCCAATAGACATTTAATTTACATAGATGTGCTCATCATGACATTTTGTGATCTGAACACATTTCATGTATCTCGGTTTCGACAAATATTCACTACAGAGATGTTAGCATTTGGATTACCAATCTTACATCCACCATACAAGGCATATTTACACCTACAAGTATTTACTCTCATTTCAAAGTTTTGTCCAAACGTCAAATTCGAAAATCATGCAATTTGTTCAGAAAAATTCTATTCAAGCTAGTTCTACCCAATAGAATTTTAATTTACGTAGTTTCATTACCGTAAATTTCCATGTTCCAAACACGCTAAATAAGTCACGGATTCGAAAAGTATTCCCTTCATAGTTGGTTACGTGGATTACCAGACTTAAATTCCCCGTTCAAGGCATATTCACACTTAGAAGCATTTTCTCAGATTTCTCAGGTTTTTCCTAAAGCCAGTTTGGAAAATGAGGCTGATTTCACAGAAAATGTTCTTGGAGCCAGTTCTACCCAAAAGATATGTAATTTAACTAGTTCACTCACCGTGACATTCCGTGATCTGAACATGTTACATGCATCAAGGATTCGACAATCATACTTTAATGAGTGTGAGCATGTGGATTATCAAATTTTCATCCACCTTACCAGACATGTTTTCACCTAGAAACATTTACTCACATTTCGCAGAATTTTCCTAACGTCAGTTTCGAAAATCAGGCAGTTTTCACAGAAAAATCCTCTTGTTGCATGTTCCATCCAATAGACATCTCATTTTCATAGATACCATCACCGTAACATTCCGTGTTCCTAAAAAACGGTTCATGCACCAAGGATTCAACAAATATTCACTGCTGAGTAGTTAGCATGTGAATTACCAATCTTTAATAAACCATTGAAGACATATTGTCACCTTAAAGCATTTACTCTGATTTCACAGCGTTTTCATAACACCAGTTTCGAAACTGAGGCAGATTTTTCAGTAAAACTCTCCTGGAGAGGGTTCTAACCAATAGATATGTAATTTGCATAGCTTCCCTCACCGAGAAAGACCGTGTTCCGAACAGGCTACATACATCAAGGATTTGAGAAACATTTTTAATGAGTTATGTACATGTGTATTACAGATCTTTCATCCACCATACAAGGCATATTGACACATAGAAACATTAACTCTGAGTTCGCAGCTTTTTCCTAATAGCAGTTTCGAAAATCAGGCAGTTTTCAAAGGAAAAAACTGTTGGAGCGTGTTCTACCCAATAGGTACGTAAATTACATAGATTCCCCCACTGTGAAATTACATGTTTCGAACACATTACATGCAGAAAAGATTCGACAAAAATAAACTATAGAGTTGTTTGCATGAGGATGACAGGACTTTCATCACAATACAAGGCATATTGATGCTTAGAAGCATTTTCTCTGATTTCACAGAGCTTTCCAAACGCCAGTTTCGAAAATGAGGCAGATTTCACGGCAAAAACCTCTTGGAGCAGGTTCTAACCTATAGACATGTAATTAACATGGATTCGCTCTCCGTGAAATTCCGTGTTCTGAACACGATACATGCATCTTGGACTCGACAAATATTCACTACATTGTGGTTAGCATGTGGATTACAGCACTTTCATCCACCATACCAAGCTTACTGACACTTTGAAGAATTTTCTCAGATTTCACAGTTTCATTTTAATGCCGGATAAGATAATGAGGCAGATTTGGCAAAAAAATGCTCTTGGAGCGAGTTATACACAAAAGATATGTAATTTACCTAGTTTTACTCACCGTGATATTCCGTGTTCTGAACACGATACATGCATCACGGATTCGACAAACATTCACTACAGAGTTGGTAGCATAAGGATTACCGAACATTCACCCACCATAAATGCCATATTGACATTTTGAAGCACTTTCCCATATTTCAAAATGTTTTCCTAATGCCAGGTTTGAAAATGAGGCAGATTAACAAAAAATTCTCTTGGAGCAAGTACTTCCCATAGAAATGTAATTTACATAGCTTCCCTCACAGTGACATTCCAATTTCCGAACACCCTACATACTTCACGGATTTGACAAACATTTTTAATGAGTTATGTACATGTGTATTACAGAACTTTCATCCACCATACAAGGCATATTTAAACCTAGAAACATTAACTCTGAATTTGCAGCCTTTTCCTAATGCCAGTTTCGAAAATCAGGCCGTTTTCTCCAGAAAAAATTTTGGAGCGATTTCTTCCCAATAGACATGAAATTTACATAGATTCCGTCTCCGGAAATTTCCGTCATACGATCACGCTACATGCATAGGCTTTCTACAATTATTCACGTCAGGTTTGTTTGCATGTGGCTTTATGAACTTCCATCACAATACAATGCATATTGACACTTTGAAGCATTTTCTCTGATTTTGAAGGAATTTCCAAATGCCAGTTTCAAAAATGAGGCAGGTTTCGCAGAAAAAACTCTTGGAGTGAGTTCTACCCAAGAGACATGTATTATACCGACATACGCTCACCGTGATATTCTATGTTCTGAACACTCTCCATGTATCTCGGATTCGACAAATATTCTCTTCAGAGTTGTTAGTATGCGGATTGCCGAACTTTCATCCACCATACAAGGCATATTTACACCTACAATTGATTAATCTGAGTTCGCAGCTTATTCCTAACGCCAGTTTCAAAAATCTGGCTGTTATCTCAGGAAAAAACTCTTGGAGCGATTTCTAACCTAGGGAAATGTAATTTACATAAATTTCCTCGCCGTGACACTCCGTGTTCCAAACGTTCTACATGCATAACGGATTCGAAAAATATTCACTACAGATTTGTTAGCATGTGGATTACCGAACTTTCATCACAAAACATTGAATATTGATACTTAGAAGTATTTTCTCAGATTTTGCAGCGTTTTCCAAGCGCCAGTTTCAAAAATGAAGCAGTTTTCACAGAAAAATTCTATTGAAGTGAGTTCTACCAAATAGACAAGTAGTTTACATTGTTTCAATCACCGTGAAATTGCACGTTCCGAACATGGTACATGCATCACGGATTAGAAAAAAGTTTCTTTAATATGTTGTGAAAAAGTGGATTACCAAACTTTCTTCCTACATAAAGGCATCTTTACACCTACAAATATTTTCTCACATTTTGCAGCTTTATCCAAATATCACATTTGAGTATCAAGCAATTTTCGCCAAAAAATTCTATTCTAGCTAGTTCTACCCAATAGAATTCTAATTTACATGGTTTCTTTACCGTGAAATTCTGTCTTCTGAACGCGCTACAAGAATCACAGTTTGAAAAATATTACTACACACTTGTTAACATATGGATTACCGGACTTTCATCCACCAATCAAGTCATATTGGCACTTAGAAGCATTTTCTCATATTTCGAAGATTTTTCCTAACACCAGATTTGAAAATGAGGCAGATTTTGCAGAAAAATTCTCTTGGAGCGAGTTCTACCCAATAGACATTTAATTTACATAGATGTGCTCATCATGACATTTTGTGATCTGAACACATTTCATGTATCTCGGTTTCGACAAATATTCACTACAGAGATGTTAGCATTTGGATTACCAATCTTACATCCACCATACAAGGCATATTTACACCTACAAGTATTTACTCTCATTTCAAAGTTTTGTCCAAACGTCAAATTCGAAAATCATGCAATTTGTTCAGAAAAATTCTATTCAAGCTAGTTCTACCCAATAGAATTTTAATTTACGTAGTTTCATTACCGTAAATTTCCATGTTCCAAACACGCTAAATAAGTCACGGATTCGAAAAGTATTCCCTTCATAGTTGGTTACGTGGATTACCAGACTTAAATTCCCCGTTCAAGGCATATTCACACTTAGAAGCATTTTCTCAGATTTCTCAGGTTTTTCCTAAAGCCAGTTTGGAAAATGAGGCTGATTTCACAGAAAATGTTCTTGGAGCCAGTTCTACCCAAAAGATATGTAATTTAACTAGTTCACTCACCGTGACATTCCGTGATCTGAACATGTTACATGCATCAAGGATTCGACAATCATACTTTAATGAGTGTGAGCATGTGGATTATCAAATTTTCATCCACCTTACCAGACATGTTTTCACCTAGAAACATTTACTCACATTTCGCAGAATTTTCCTAACGTCAGTTTCGAAAATCAGGCAGTTTTCACAGAAAAATCCTCTTGTTGCATGTTCCATCCAATAGACATCTCATTTTCATAGATACCATCACCGTAACATTCCGTGTTCCTAAAAAACGGTTCATGCACCAAGGATTCAACAAATATTCACTGCTGAGTAGTTAGCATGTGAATTACCAATCTTTAATAAACCATTGAAGACATATTGTCACCTTAAAGCATTTACTCTGATTTCACAGCGTTTTCATAACACCAGTTTCGAAACTGAGGCAGATTTTTCAGTAAAACTCTCCTGGAGAGGGTTCTAACCAATAGATATGTAATTTGCATAGCTTCCCTCACCGAGAAAGACCGTGTTCCGAACAGGCTACATACATCAAGGATTTGAGAAACATTTTTAATGAGTTATGTACATGTGTATTACAGATCTTTCATCCACCATACAAGGCATATTGACACATAGAAACATTAACTCTGAGTTCGCAGCTTTTTCCTAATAGCAGTTTCGAAAATCAGGCAGTTTTCAAAGGAAAAAACTGTTGGAGCGTGTTCTACCCAATAGGTACGTAAATTACATAGATTCCCCCACTGTGAAATTACATGTTTCGAACACATTACATGCAGAAAAGATTCGACAAAAATAAACTATAGAGTTGTTTGCATGAGGATGACAGGACTTTCATCACAATACAAGGCATATTGATGCTTAGAAGCATTTTCTCTGATTTCACAGAGCTTTCCAAACGCCAGTTTCGAAAATGAGGCAGATTTCACGGCAAAAACCTCTTGGAGCAGGTTCTAACCTATAGACATGTAATTAACATGGATTCGCTCTCCGTGAAATTCCGTGTTCTGAACACGATACATGCATCTTGGACTCGACAAATATTCACTACATTGTGGTTAGCATGTGGATTACAGCACTTTCATCCACCATACCAAGCTTACTGACACTTTGAAGAATTTTCTCAGATTTCACAGTTTCATTTTAATGCCGGATAAGATAATGAGGCAGATTTGGCAAAAAAATGCTCTTGGAGCGAGTTATACACAAAAGATATGTAATTTACCTAGTTTTACTCACCGTGATATTCCGTGTTCTGAACACGTTACATGCATCACGGATTCGACAAACATTCACTACAGAGTTGGTAGCATAAGGATTACCGAACATTCACCCACCATAAATGCCATATTGACATTTTGAAGCACTTTCCCATATTTCAAAATGTTTTCCTAATGCCAGGTTTGAAAATGAGGCAGATTAACAAAAAATTCTCTTGGAGCAAGTACTTCCCATAGAAATGTAATTTACATAGCTTCCCTCACAGTGACATTCCAATTTCCGAACACCCTACATACTTCACGGATTTGACAAACATTTTTAATGAGTTATGTACATGTGTATTACAGAACTTTCATCCACCATAAAAGGCATATTTAAACCTAGAAACATTAACTCTGAATTTGCAGCCTTTTCCTAATGCCAGTTTCGAAAATCAGGCCGTTTTCTCCAGAAAAAATTTTTGGAGCGATTTCTTCCCAATAGACATGAAATTTACATAGATTCCGTCTCCGGAAATTTCCGTCATACGATCACGCTACATGCATAGGCTTTCTACAATTATTCACGTCAGGTTTGTTTGCATGTGGCTTTATGAACTTCCATCACAATACAATGCATATTGACACTTTGAAGCATTTTCTCTGATTTTGAAGGAATTTCCAAATGCCAGTTTCAAAAATGAGGCAGGTTTCGCAGAAAAAACTCTTGGAGTGAGTTCTTCCCAAGAGACATGTATTTTACCGAGATACGCTCACCGTGATATTCTATGTTCTGAACACTCTCCATGTATCTCGGATTCGACAAATATTCTCTTCAGAGTTGTTAGTATGCGGATTGCCGAACTTTCATC
This sequence comes from Camelus bactrianus, assembly GCF_048773025.1. NCBI lineage: Eukaryota > Metazoa > Chordata > Mammalia > Artiodactyla > Camelidae > Camelus > Camelus bactrianus. Next base: position 149,273,555 of record NC_133539.1, read on the forward strand.
CACCATACAAGGCATATTTACACCTACAATTGATTAATCTGAGTTCGCAGCTTATTCCTAACGCCAGTTTCAAAAATCTGGCTGTTATCTCAGGAAAAAACTCTTGGAGCGATTTCTAACCTAGGGAAATGTAATTTACATAAATTTCCTCGCCGTGACATTCCGTGTTCCAAACGTTCTACATGCATAACGGATTCGAAAAATATTCACTACAGATTTGTTAGCATGTGGATTACCGAACTTTCATCACAAAACATTGAATATTGATACTTAGAAGTATTTTCTCAGATTTTGCAGCGTTTTCCAAGCGCCAGTTTCAAAAATGAAGCAGTTTTCACAGAAAAATTCTATTGAAGTGAGTTCTACCAAATAGACAAGTAGTTTACATTGTTTCAATCACCGTGAAATTGCACGTTCCGAACATGGTACATGCATCACGGATTAGAAAAAAGTTTCTTTAATATGTTGTGAAAAAGTGGATTACCAAACTTTCTTCCTACATAAAGGCATCTTTACACCTACAAATATTTTCTCACATTTTGCAGCTTTATCCAAATATCACATTTGAGTATCAAGCAATTTTCGCCGAAAAATTCTATTCTAGCTAGTTCTACCCAATAGAATTCTAATTTACATGGTTTCTTTACCGTGAAATTCTGTCTTCTGAACGCGCTACAAGAATCACAGTTTGAAAAATATTACTACACACTTGTTAACATATGGATTACCGGACTTTCATCCACCAATCAAGTCATATTGGCACTTAGAAGCATTTTCTCATATTTCGAAGATTTTTCCTAACACCAGATTTGAAAATGAGGCAGATTTTGCAGAAAAATTCTCTTGGAGCGAGTTCTACCCAATAGACATTTAATTTACATAGATGTGCTCATCATGACATTTTGTGATCTGAACACATTTCATGTATCTCGGTTTCGACAAATATTCACTACAGAGATGTTAGCATTTGGATTACCAATCTTACATCCACCATACAAGGCATATTTACACCTACAAGTATTTACTCTCATTTCAAAGTTTTGTCCAAACGTCAAATTCGAAAATCATGCAATTTGTTCAGAAAAATTCTATTCAAGCTAGTTCTACCCAATAGAATTTTAATTTACGTAGTTTCATTACCGTAAATTTCCATGTTCCAAACACGCTAAATAAGTCACGGATTCGAAAAGTATTCCCTTCATAGTTGGTTACGTGGATTACCAGACTTAAATTCCCCGTTCAAGGCATATTCACACTTAGAAGCATTTTCTCAGATTTCTCAGGTTTTTCCTAAAGCCAGTTTGGAAAATGAGGCTGATTTCACAGAAAATGTTCTTGGAGCCAGTTCTACCCAAAAGATATGTAATTTAACTAGTTCACTCACCGTGACATTCCGTGATCTGAACATGTTACATGCATCAAGGATTCGACAATCATACTTTAATGAGTGTGAGCATGTGGATTATCAAATTTTCATCCACCTTACCAGACATGTTTTCACCTAGAAACATTTACTCACATTTCGCAGAATTTTCCTAACGTCAGTTTCGAAAATCAGGCAGTTTTCACAGAAAAATCCTCTTGTTGCATGTTCCATCCAATAGACATCTCATTTTCATAGATACCATCACCGTAACATTCCGTGTTCCTAAAAAACGGTTCATGCACCAAGGATTCAACAAATATTCACTGCTGAGTAGTTAGCATGTGAATTACCAATCTTTAATAAACCATTGAAGACATATTGTCACCTTAAAGCATTTACTCTGATTTCACAGCGTTTTCATAACACCAGTTTCGAAACTGAGGCAGATTTTTCAGTAAAACTCTCCTGGAGAGGGTTCTAACCAATAGATATGTAATTTGCATAGCTTCCCTCACCGAGAAAGACCGTGTTCCGAACAGGCTACATACATCAAGGATTTGAGAAACATTTTTAATGAGTTATGTACATGTGTATTACAGATCTTTCATCCACCATACAAGGCATATTGACACATAGAAACATTAACTCTGAGTTCGCAGCTTTTTCCTAATAGCAGTTTCGAAAATCAGGCAGTTTTCAAAGGAAAAAACTGTTGGAGCGTGTTCTACCCAATAGGTACGTAAATTACATAGATTCCCCCACTGTGAAATTACATGTTTCGAACACATTACATGCAGAAAAGATTCGACAAAAATAAACTATAGAGTTGTTTGCATGAGGATGACAGGACTTTCATCACAATACAAGGCATATTGATGCTTAGAAGCATTTTCTCTGATTTCACAGAGCTTTCCAAACGCCAGTTTCGAAAATGAGGCAGATTTCACGGCAAAAACCTCTTGGAGCAGGTTCTAACCTATAGACATGTAATTAACATGGATTCGCTCTCCGTGAAATTCCGTGTTCTGAACACGATACATGCATCTTGGACTCGACAAATATTCACTACATTGTGGTTAGCATGTGGATTACAGCACTTTCATCCACCATACAAAGCTTACTGACACTTTGAAGAATTTTCTCAGATTTCACAGTTTCATTTTAATGCCGGATAAGAAAATGAGGCAGATTTGGCAAAAAAATGCTCTTGGAGCGAGTTATACACAAAAGATATGTAATTTACCTAGTTTTACTCACCGTGATATTCCGTGTTCTGAACACGTTACATGCATCACGGATTCGACAAACATTCACTACAGAGTTGGTAGCATAAGGATTACCGAACATTCACCCACCATAAATGCCATATTGACATTTTGAAGCACTTTCCCATATTTCAAAATGTTTTCCTAATGCCAGGTTTGAAAATGAGGCAGATTAACAAAAAATTCTCTTGGAGCAAGTACTTCCCATAGAAATGTAATTTACATAGCTTCCCTCACAGTGACATTCCAATTTCCGAACACCCTACATACTTCACGGATTTGACAAACATTTTTAATGAGTTATGTACATGTGTATTACAGAACTTTCATCCACCATACAAGGCATATTTAAACCTAGAAACATTAACTCTGAATTTGCAGCCTTTTCCTAATGCCAGTTTCGAAAATCAGGCCGTTTTCTCCAGAAAAAATTTTGGAGCGATTTCTTCCCAATAGACATGAAATTTACATAGATTCCGTCTCCGGAAATTTCCGTCATACGATCACGCTACATGCATAGGCTTTCTACAATTATTCACGTCAGGTTTGTTTGCATGTGGCTTTATGAACTTCCATCACAATACAATGCATATTGACACTTTGAAGCATTTTCTCTGATTTTGAAGGAATTTCCAAATGCCAGTTTCAAAAATGAGGCAGGTTTCGCAGAAAAAACTCTTGGAGTGAGTTCTACCCAAGAGACATGTATTATACCGACATACGCTCACCGTGATATTCTATGTTCTGAACACTCTCCATGTATCTCGGATTCGACAAATATTCTCTTCAGAGTTGTTAGTATGCGGATTGCCGAACTTTCATCCACCATACAAGGCATATTTACACCTACAATTGATTAATCTGAGTTCGCAGCTTATTCCTAACGCCAGTTTCAAAAATCTGGCTGTTATCTCAGGAAAAAACTCTTGGAGCGATTTCTAACCTAGGGAAATGTAATTTACATAAATTTCCTCGCCGTGACATTCCGTGTTCCAAACGTTCTACATGCATAACGGATTCGAAAAATATTCACTACAGATTTGTTAGCATGTGGATTACCGAACTTTCATCACAAAACATTGAATATTGATACTTAGAAGTATTTTCTCAGATTTTGCAGCGTTTTCCAAGCGCCAGTTTCAAAAATGAAGCAGTTTTCACAGAAAAATTCTATTGAAGTGAGTTCTACCAAATAGACAAGTAGTTTACATTGTTTCAATCACCGTGAAATTGCACGTTCCGAACATGGTACATGCATCACGGATTAGAAAAAAGTTTCTTTAATATGTTGTGAAAAAGTGGATTACCAAACTTTCTTCCTACATAAAGGCATCTTTACACCTACAAATATTTTCTCACATTTTGCAGCTTTATCCAAATATCACATTTGAGTATCAAGCAATTTTCGCCGAAAAATTCTATTCTAGCTAGTTCTACCCAATAGAATTCTAATTTACATGGTTTCTTTACCGTGAAATTCTGTCTTCTGAACGCGCTACAAGAATCACAGTTTGAAAAATATTACTACACACTTGTTAACATATGGATTACCGGACTTTCATCCACCAATCAAGTCATATTGGCACTTAGAAGCATTTTCTCATATTTCGAAGATTTTTCCTAACACCAGATTTGAAAATGAGGCAGATTTTGCAGAAAAATTCTCTTGGAGCGAGTTCTACCCAATAGACATTTAATTTACATAGATGTGCTCATCATGACATTTTGTGATCTGAACACATTTCATGTATCTCGGTTTCGACAAATATTCACTACAGAGATGTTAGCATTTGGATTACCAATCTTACATCCACCATACAAGGCATATTTACACCTACAAGTATTTACTCTCATTTCAAAGTTTTGTCCAAACGTCAAATTCGAAAATCATGCAATTTGTTCAGAAAAATTCTATTCAAGCTAGTTCTACCCAATAGAATTTTAATTTACGTAGTTTCATTACCGTAAATTTCCATGTTCCAAACACGCTAAATAAGTCACGGATTCGAAAAGTATTCCCTTCATAGTTGGTTACGTGGATTACCAGACTTAAATTCCCCGTTCAAGGCATATTCACACTTAGAAGCATTTTCTCAGATTTCTCAGGTTTTTCCTAAAGCCAGTTTGGAAAATGAGGCTGATTTCACAGAAAATGTTCTTGGAGCCAGTTCTACCCAAAAGATATGTAATTTAACTAGTTCACTCACCGTGACATTCCGTGATCTGAACATGTTACATGCATCAAGGTTTCGACAATCATACTTTAATGAGTGTGAGCATGTGGATTATCAAATTTTCATCCACCTTACCAGACATGTTTTCACCTAGAAACATTTACTCACATTTCGCAGAATTTTCCTAACGTCAGTTTCGAAAATCAGGCAGTTTTCACAGAAAAATCCTCTTGTTGCATGTTCCATCCAATAGACATCTCATTTTCATAGATACCATCACCGTAACATTCCGTGTTCCTAAAAAACGGTTCATGCACCAAGGATTCAACAAATATTCACTGCTGAGTAGTTAGCATGTGAATTACCAATCTTTAATAAACCATTGAAGACATATTGTCACCTTAAAGCATTTACTCTGATTTCACAGCGTTTTCATAACACCAGTTTCGAAACTGAGGCAGATTTTTCAGTAAAACTCTCCTGGAGAGGGTTCTAACCAATAGATATGTAATTTGCATAGCTTCCCTCACCGAGAAAGACCGTGTTCCGAACAGGCTACATACATCAAGGATTTGAGAAACATTTTTAATGAGTTATGTACATGTGTATTACAGATCTTTCATCCACCATACAAGGCATATTGACACATAGAAACATTAACTCTGAGTTCGCAGCTTTTTCCTAATAGCAGTTTCGAAAATCAGGCAGTTTTCAAAGGAAAAAACTGTTGGAGCGTGTTCTACCCAATAGGTACGTAAATTACATAGATTCCCCCACTGTGAAATTACATGTTTCGAACACATTACATGCAGAAAAGTTTCGACAAAAATAAACTATAGAGTTGTTTGCATGAGGATGACAGGACTTTCATCACAATACAAGGCATATTGATGCTTAGAAGCATTTTCTCTGATTTCACAGAGCTTTCCAAACGCCAGTTTCGAAAATGAGGCAGATTTCACGGCAAAAACCTCTTGGAGCAGGTTCTAACCTATAGACATGTAATTAACATGGATTCGCTCTCCGTGAAATTCCGTGTTCTGAACACGATACATGCATCTTGGACTCGACAAATATTCACTACATTGTGGTTAGCATGTGGATTACAGCACTTTCATCCACCATACAAAGCTTACTGACACTTTGAAGAATTTTCTCAGATTTCACAGTTTCATTTTAATGCCGGATAAGAAAATGAGGCAGATTTGGCAAAAAAATGCTCTTGGAGCGAGTTATACACAAAAGATATGTAATTTACCTAGTTTTACTCACCGTGATATTCCGTGTTCTGAACACGTTACATGCATCACGGATTCGACAAACATTCACTACAGAGTTGGTAGCATAAGGATTACCGAACATTCACCCACCATAAATGCCATATTGACATTTTGAAGCACTTTCCCATATTTCAAAATGTTTTCCTAATGCCAGGTTTGAAAATGAGGCAGATTAACAAAAAATTCTCTTGGAGCAAGTACTTCCCATAGAAATGTAATTTACATAGCTTCCCTCACAGTGACATTCCAATTTCCGAACACCCTACATACTTCACGGATTTGACAAACATTTTTAATGAGTTATGTACATGTGTATTACAGAACTTTCATCCACCATACAAGGCATATTTAAACCTAGAAACATTAACTCTGAATTTGCAGCCTTTTCCTAATGCCAGTTTCGAAAATCAGGCCGTTTTCTCCAGAAAAAATTTTGGAGCGATTTCTTCCCAATAGACATGAAATTTACATAGATTCCGTCTCCGGAAATTTCCGTCATACGATCACGCTACATGCATAGGCTTTCTACAATTATTCACGTCAGGTTTGTTTGCATGTGGCTTTATGAACTTCCATCACAATACAATGCATATTGACACTTTGAAGCATTTTCTCTGATTTTGAAGGAATTTCCAAATGCCAGTTTCAAAAATGAGGCAGGTTTCGCAGAAAAAACTCTTGGAGTGAGTTCTACCCAAGAGACATGTATTATACCGACATACGCTCACCGTGATATTCTATGTTCTGAACACTCTCCATGTATCTCGGATTCGACAAATATTCTCTTCAGAGTTGTTAGTATGCGGATTGCCGAACTTTCATCCACCATACAAGGCATATTTACACCTACAATTGATTAATCTGAGTTCGCAGCTTATTCCTAACGCCAGTTTCAAAAATCTGGCTGTTATCTCAGGAAAAAACTCTTGGAGCGATTTCTAACCTAGGGAAATGTAATTTACATAAATTTCCTCGCCGTGACATTCCGTGTTCCAAACGTTCTACATGCATAACGGATTCGAAAAATATTCACTACAGATTTGTTAGCATGTGGATTACCGAACTTTCATCACAAAACATTGAATATTGATACTTAGAAGTATTTTCTCAGATTTTGCAGCGTTTTCCAAGCGCCAGTTTCAAAAATGAAGCAGTTTTCACAGAAAAATTCTATTGAAGTGAGTTCTACCAAATAGACAAGTAGTTTACATTGTTTCAATCACCGTGAAATTGCACGTTCCGAACATGGTACATGCATCACGGATTAGAAAAAAGTTTCTTTAATATGTTGTGAAAAAGTGGATTACCAAACTTTCTTCCTACATAAAGGCATCTTTACACCTACAAATATTTTCTCACATTTTGCAGCTTTATCCAAATATCACATTTGAGTATCAAGCAATTTTCGCCGAAAAATTCTATTCTAGCTAGTTCTACCCAATAGAATTCTAATTTACATGGTTTCTTTACCGTGAAATTCTGTCTTCTGAACGCGCTACAAGAATCACAGTTTGAAAAATATTACTACACACTTGTTAACATATGGATTACCGGACTTTCATCCACCAATCAAGTCATATTGGCACTTAGAAGCATTTTCTCATATTTCGAAGATTTTTCCTAACACCAGATTTGAAAATGAGGCAGATTTTGCAGAAAAATTCTCTTGGAGCGAGTTCTACCCAATAGACATTTAATTTACATAGATGTGCTCATCATGACATTTTGTGATCTGAACACATTTCATGTATCTCGGTTTCGACAAATATTCACTACAGAGATGTTAGCATTTGGATTACCAATCTTACATCCACCATACAAGGCATATTTACACCTACAAGTATTTACTCTCATTTCAAAGTTTTGTCCAAACGTCAAATTCGAAAATCATGCAATTTGTTCAGAAAAATTCTATTCAAGCTAGTTCTACCCAATAGAATTTTAATTTACGTAGTTTCATTACCGTAAATTTCCATGTTCCAAACACGCTAAATAAGTCACGGATTCGAAAAGTATTCCCTTCATAGTTGGTTACGTGGATTACCAGACTTAAATTCCCCGTTCAAGGCATATTCACACTTAGAAGCATTTTCTCAGATTTCTCAGGTTTTTCCTAAAGCCAGTTTGGAAAATGAGGCTGATTTCACAGAAAATGTTCTTGGAGCCAGTTCTACCCAAAAGATATGTAATTTAACTAGTTCACTCACCGTGACATTCCGTGATCTGAACATGTTACATGCATCAAGGATTCGACAATCATACTTTAATGAGTGTGAGCATGTGGATTATCAAATTTTCATCCACCTTACCAGACATGTTTTCACCTAGAAACATTTACTCACATTTCGCAGAATTTTCCTAACGTCAGTTTCGAAAATCAGGCAGTTTTCACAGAAAAATCCTCTTGTTGCATGTTCCATCCAATAGACATCTCATTTTCATAGATACCATCACCGTAACATTCCGTGTTCCTAAAAAACGGTTCATGCACCAAGGATTCAACAAATATTCACTGCTGAGTAGTTAGCATGTGAATTACCAATCTTTAATAAACCATTGAAGACATATTGTCACCTTAAAGCATTTACTCTGATTTCACAGCGTTTTCATAACACCAGTTTCGAAACTGAGGCAGATTTTTCAGTAAAACTCTCCTGGAGAGGGTTCTAACCAATAGATATGTAATTTGCATAGCTTCCCTCACCGAGAAAGACCGTGTTCCGAACAGGCTACATACATCAAGGATTTGAGAAACATTTTTAATGAGTTATGTACATGTGTATTACAGATCTTTCATCCACCATACAAGGCATATTGACACATAGAAACATTAACTCTGAGTTCGCAGCTTTTTCCTAATAGCAGTTTCGAAAATCAGGCAGTTTTCAAAGGAAAAAACTGTTGGAGCGTGTTCTACCCAATAGGTACGTAAATTACATAGATTCCCCCACTGTGAAATTACATGTTTCGAACACATTACATGCAGAAAAGATTCGACAAAAATAAACTATAGAGTTGTTTGCATGAGGATGACAGGACTTTCATCACAATACAAGGCATATTGATGCTTAGAAGCATTTTCTCTGATTTCACAGAGCTTTCCAAACGCCAGTTTCGAAAATGAGGCAGATTTCACGGCAAAAACCTCTTGGAGCAGGTTCTAACCTATAGACATGTAATTAACATGGATTCGCTCTCCGTGAAATTCCGTGTTCTGAACACGATACATGCATCTTGGACTCGACAAATATTCACTACATTGTGGTTAGCATGTGGATTACAGCACTTTCATCCACCATACCAAGCTTACTGACACTTTGAAGAATTTTCTCAGATTTCACAGTTTCATTTTAATGCCGGATAAGATAATGAGGCAGATTTGGCAAAAAAATTCTCTTGGAGCGAGTTATACACAAAAGATATGTAATTTACCTAGTTTTACTCACCGTGATATTCCGTGTTCTGAACACGTTACATGCATCACGGATTCGACAAACATTCACTACAGAGTTGGTAGCATAAGGATTACCGAACATTCACCCACCATAAATGCCATATTGACATTTTGAAGCACTTTCCCATATTTCAAAATGTTTTCCTAATGCCAGGTTTGAAAATGAGGCAGATTAACAAAAATTCTCTTGGAGCAAGTACTTCCCATAGAAATGTAATTTACATAGCTTCCCTCACAGTGACATTCCAATTTCCGAACACCCTACATACTTCACGGATTTGACAAACATTTTTAATGAGTTATGTACATGTGTATTACAGAACTTTCATCCACCATAAAAGGCATATTTAAACCTAGAAACATTAACTCTGAATTTGCAGCCTTTTCCTAATGCCAGTTTCGAAAATCAGGCCGTTTTCTCCAGAAAAAATTTTTGGAGCGATTTCTTCCCAATAGACATGAAATTTACATAGATTCCGTCTCCGGAAATTTCCGTCATACGATCACGCTACATGCATAGGCTTTCTACAATTATTCACGTCAGGTTTGTTTGCATGTGGCTTTATGAACTTCCATCACAATACAATGCATATTGACACTTTGAAGCATTTTCTCTGATTTTGAAGGAATTTCCAAATGCCAGTTTCAAAAATGAGGCAGGTTTCGCAGAAAAAACTCTTGGAGTGAGTTCTTCCCAAGAGACATGTATTTTACCGAGATACGCTCACCGTGATATTCTATGTTCTGAACACTCTCCATGTATCTCGGATTCGACAAATATTCTCTTCAGAGTTGTTAGTATGCGGATTGCCGAACTTTCATCCACCATACAAGGCATATTTACACCTACAATTGATTAATCTGAGTTCGCAGCTTATTCCTAACGCCAGTTTCAAAAATCAGGCGGTTATCTCAGGAAAAAACTCTTGGAGCGATTTCTAACCTAGGGAAATGTAATTTACATAAATTTCCTCGCCGTGACATTCCGTGTTCCAAACGTTCTACATGCATAACGGATTCGAAAAATATTCACTACAGATTTGTTAGCATGTGGATTACCGAACTTTCATCACAAAACATTGAATATTGATACTTAGAAGTATTTTCTCAGATTTTGCAGCGTTTTCCAAGCGCCAGTTTCAAAAATGAAGCAGTTTTCACAGAAAAATTCTATTGAAGTGAGTTCTACCAAATAGACAAGTAGTTTACATTGTTTCAATCACCGTGAAATTGCACGTTCCGAACATGGTACATGCATCACGGATTAGAAAAAAGTTTCTTTAATATGTTGTGAAAAAGTGGATTACCAAACTTTCTTCCTACATAAAGGCATCTTTACACCTACAAATATTTTCTCACATTTTGCAGCTTTATCCAAATATCACATTTGAGTATCAAGCAATTTTCGCCGAAAAATTCTATTCTAGCTAGTTCTACCCAATAGAATTCTAATTTACATGGTTTCTTTACCGTGAAATTCTGTCTTCTGAACGCGCTACAAGAATCACAGTTTGAAAAATATTACTACACACTTGTTAACATATGGATTACCGGACTTTCATCCACCAATCAAGTCATATTGGCACTTAGAAGCATTTTCTCATATTTCGAAGATTTTTCCTAACACCAGATTTGAAAATGAGGCAGATTTTGCAGAAAAATTCTCTTGGAGCGAGTTCTACCCAATAGACATTTAATTTACATAGATGTGCTCATCATGACATTTTGTGATCTGAACACATTTCATGTATCTCGGTTTCGACAAATATTCACTACAGAGATGTTAGCATTTGGATTACCAATCTTACATCCACCATACAAGGCATATTTACACCTACAAGTATTTACTCTCATTTCAAAGTTTTGTCCAAACGTCAAATTCGAAAATCATGCAATTTGTTCAGAAAAATTCTATTCAAGCTAGTTCTACCCAATAGAATTTTAATTTACGTAGTTTCATTACCGTAAATTTCCATGTTCCAAACACGCTAAATAAGTCACGGATTCGAAAAGTATTCCCTTCATAGTTGGTTACGTGGATTACCAGACTTAAATTCCCCGTTCAAGGCATATTCACACTTAGAAGCATTTTCTCAGATTTCTCAGGTTTTTCCTAAAGCCAGTTTGGAAAATGAGGCTGATTTCACAGAAAATGTTCTTGGAGCCAGTTCTACCCAAAAGATATGTAATTTAACTAGTTCACTCACCGTGACATTCCGTGATCTGAACATGTTACATGCATCAAGGATTCGACAATCATACTTTAATGAGTGTGAGCATGTGGATTATCAAATTTTCATCCACCTTACCAGACATGTTTTCACCTAGAAACATTTACTCACATTTCGCAGAATTTTCCTAACGTCAGTTTCGAAAATCAGGCAGTTTTCGCAGAAAAATCCTCTTGTTGCATGTTCCATCCAATAGACATCTCATTTTCATAGATACCATCACCGTAACATTCCGTGTTCCTAAAAAACGGTTCATGCACCAAGGATTCAACAAATATTCACTGCTGAGTAGTTAGCATGTGAATTACCAATCTTTAATAAACCATTGAAGACATATTGTCACCTTAAAGCATTTACTCTGATTTCACAGCGTTTTCATAACACCAGTTTCGAAACTGAGGCAGATTTTTCAGTAAAACTCTCCTGGAGAGGGTTCTAACCAATAGATATGTAATTTGCATAGCTTCCCTCACCGAGAAAGACCGTGTTCCGAACAGGCTACATACATCAAGGATTTGAGAAACATTTTTAATGAGTTATGTACATGTGTATTACAGATCTTTCATCCACCATACAAGGCATATTGACACATAGAAACATTAACTCTGAGTTCGCAGCTTTTTCCTAATAGCAGTTTCGAAAATCAGGCAGTTTTCAAAGGAAAAAACTGTTGGAGCGTGTTCTACCCAATAGGTACGTAAATTACATAGATTCCCCCACTGTGAAATTACATGTTTCGAACACATTACATGCAGAAAAGATTCGACAAAAATAAACTATAGAGTTGTTTGCATGAGGATGACAGGACTTTCATCACAATACAAGGCATATTGATGCTTAGAAGCATTTTCTCTGATTTCACAGAGCTTTCCAAACGCCAGTTTCGAAAATGAGGCAGATTTCACGGCAAAAACCTCTTGGAGCAGGTTCTAACCTATAGACATGTAATTAACATGGATTCGCTCTCCGTGAAATTCCGTGTTCTGAACACGATACATGCATCTTGGACTCGACAAATATTCACTACATTGTGGTTAGCATGTGGATTACAGCACTTTCATCCACCATACCAAGCTTACTGACACTTTGAAGAATTTTCTCAGATTTCACAGTTTCATTTTAATGCCGGATAAGATAATGAGGCAGATTTGGCAAAAAAATTCTCTTGGAGCGAGTTATACACAAAAGATATGTAATTTACCTAGTTTTACTCACCGTGATATTCCGTGTTCTGAACACGTTACATGCATCACGGATTCGACAAACATTCACTACAGAGTTGGTAGCATAAGGATTACCGAACATTCACCCACCATAAATGCCATATTGACATTTTGAAGCACTTTCCCATATTTCAAAATGTTTTCCTAATGCCAGGTTTGAAAATGAGGCAGATTAACAAAAAATTCTCTTGGAGCAAGTACTTCCCATAGAAATGTAATTTACATAGCTTCCCTCACAGTGACATTCCAATTTCCGAACACCCTACATACTTCACGGATTTGACAAACATTTTTAATGAGTTATGTACATGTGTATTACAGAACTTTCATCCACCATAAAAGGCATATTTAAACCTAGAAACATTAACTCTGAATTTGCAGCCTTTTCCTAATGCCAGTTTCGAAAATCAGGCCGTTTTCTCCAGAAAAAATTTTTGGAGCGATTTCTTCCCAATAGACATGAAATTTACATAGATTTTGTCTCCGGAAATTTCCGTCATATGATCACGCTACATGCATAGGCTTTCTACAATTATTCACGTCAGGTTTGTTTGCATGTGGCTTTATGAACTTCCATCACAATACAATGCATATTGACACTTTGAAGCATTTTCTCTGATTTTGAAGGAATTTCCAAATGCCAGTTTCAAAAATGAGGCAGGTTTCACAGAAAAAATCTCTTGGAGTGAGTTCTACCCAAGAGACATGTATTTTACCGACATACGCTCACCGTGATATTCTATGTTCTGAACACTCTCCATGTATCTCGGATTCGACAAATATTATCTTCAGAGTTGTTCGTATGCGGATTGCCGATCTTTCATCCACCATACAAGGCATATTTACACCTACAATTGATTAATCTGAGTTCGCAGCTTATTCCTAACGCCAGTTTCAAAAATCTGGCACTTATCTCAGGAAAAAACTCTTGGAGCGATTTCTAACCTAGGGAAATGTAATTTACATAAATTTCCTCGCCGTGACATTCCGTGTTCCAAACGTTCTACATGCATAACGGATTCGAAAAATATTCACTACAGATTTGTTAGCATGTGGATTACCGAACTTTCATCACAAAACATTGAATATTGATACTTAGAAGTATTTTCTCAGATTTTGCAGCGTTTTCCAAGCGCCAGTTTCAAAAATGAAGCAGTTTTCACAGAAAAATTCTATTGAAGTGAGTTCTACCAAATAGACAAGTAGTTTACATTGTTTCAATCACCGTGAAATTGCACGTTCCAAACATGGTACATGCATCACGAATTAGAAAAAAAGATTCTTTAATATGTTGTGAAAAAGTGGATTACCAAACTTTCTTCCTACATAAAGGCATCTTTACACCTACAAATATTTTCTCACATTTTGCAGCTTTATCCAAATATCACATTTGAGTATCAAGCAATTTTCGCCGAAAAATTCTATTCTAGCTAGTTCTACCCAATAGAATTCTAATTTACATGGTTTCTTTACCGTGAAATTCTGTCTTCTGAACGCGCTACAAGAATCACAGTTTGAAAAATATTACTACACACTTGTTAACATATGGATTACCGGACTTTAATCCACCAATCAAGTCATATTGGCACTTAGAAGCATTTTCTCATATTTCGAAGATTTTTCCTAACACCAGATTTGAAAATGAGGCAGATTTTGCAGAAAAATTCTCTTGGAGCGAGTTCTACCCAATAGACATTTAATTTACATAGATGTGCTCATCATGACATTTTGTGATCTGAACACATTTCATGTATCTCGGTTTCGACAAATATTCACTACAGAGATGTTAGCATTTGGATTACCAATCTTACATCCACCATACAAGGCATATTTACACCTACAAGTATTTACTCTCATTTCAAAGTTTTGTCCAAACGTCAAATTCGAAAATCATGCAATTTGTTCAGAAAAATTCTATTCAAGCTAGTTCTACCCAATAGAATTTTAATTTACGTAGTTTCATTACCGTAAATTTCCATGTTCCAAACACGCTAAATAAGTCACGGATTCGAAAAGTATTCCCTTCATAGTTGGTTACGTGGATTACCAGACTTAAATTCCCCGTTCAAGGCATATTCACACTTAGAAGCATTTTCTCAGATTTCTCAGGTTTTTCCTAAAGCCAGTTTGGAAAATGAGGCTGATTTCACAGAAAATGTTCTTGGAGCCAGTTCTACCCAAAAGATATGTAATTTAACTAGTTCACTCACCGTGACATTCCGTGTTCTGAACATGTTACATGCATCAAGGATTCGACAATCATCCTTTAATGAGTGTGAGCATGTGGATTATCAAATTTTCATCCACCTTACAAGACATGTTTTCACCTAGAAATATTTACTCACATTTCGCAGAATTTTCCTAACGTCAGTTTCGAAAATCAGGCAGTTTTCGCAGAAAAATCCTCTTGTTGCATGTTCCATCCAATAGACATCTCATTTTCATAGATACCATTACCGTAACATTCCGTGTTCCTAAAAAACGGTTCATGCACCAAGGATTCAACAAAAATTCACTGCTGAGTAGTTAGCATGTGAATTACCAATCTTTAATAAACCATTGAAGACATATTGTCACCTTAAAGCATTTACTCTGATTTCACAGCGTTTTCATAACACCAGTTTCGAAACTGAGGCAGATTTTTCAGTAAAACTCTCCTGGAGAGGGTTCTAACCAATAGATATGTAATTTGCATAGCTTCCCTCACCGAGAAAGACCGTGTTCCGAACAGGCTACATACATCAAGGATTTGAGAAACATTTTTAATGAGTTATGTACATGTGTATTACAGATCTTTCATCCACCATACAAGGCATATTGACACATAGAAACATTAACTCTGAGTTCGCAGCTTTTTCCTAATAGCAGTTTCGAAAATCAGGCAGTTTTCAAAGGAAAAAACTGTTGGAGCGTGTTCTACCCAATAGGTACGTAAATTACATAGATTCCCCCACTGTGAAATTACATGTTTCGAACACATTACATGCAGAAAAGTTTCGACAAAAATAAACTATAGAGTTGTTTGCATGAGGATGACAGGACTTTCATCACAATACAAGGCATATTGATGCTTAGAAGCATTTTCTCTGATTTCACAGAGCTTTCCAAACGCCAGTTTCGAAAATGAGGCAGATTTCACGGCAAAAACCTCTTGGAGCAGGTTCTAACCTATAGACATGTAATTAACATGGATTCGCTCTCCGTGAAATTCCGTGTTCTGAACACGATACATGCATCTCGGACTCGAAAAATATTCACTACATTGTGGTTAGCATGTGGATTACAGCACTTTCTTCCACCATAACAAGCTTACTGACACTTTGAAGAATTTTCTCAGATTTCACAGTTTCGTTTAATGCCGGATAAGAAAATGAGGCAGATTTGGCAAAAAAATGCTCTTGGAGCGAGTTATACACAAAAGATATGTAATTTACCTAGTTTTACTCACCGTGATATTCCGTGTTCTGAACACGTTACATGCATCACGGATTCGACAAACATTCACTACAGAGTTGGTAGCATAAGGATTACCGAACATTCACCCACCATAAATGCCATATTGATATTTTGAAGCACTTTCCCATATTTCAAAATGTTTTCCTAATGCCAGATTTGAAAATGAGGCAGATTAACAAAAAATTCTCTTGGAGCAAGTACTTCCCATAGAAATGTAATTTACATAGCTTCCCTCACAGTGACATTCCAATTTCCGAACACTCTACATACTTCACGGATTTGACAAACATTTTTAATGAGTTATGTACATGTGTATTACAGAACTTTCATCCACCATACAAGGCATATTTAAACCTAGAAACATTAACTCTGAATTTGCAGCCTTTTCCTAATGCCAGTTTCGAAAATCAGGCCGTTTTCTCCAGAAAAAATTTTTGGAGCGATTTCTTCCCAATAGACATGAAATTTACATAGATTTCGTCTCCGGAAATTTCCGTCATACGATCACGCTACATGCATAGGCTTTCTACAATTATTCACGTCAGGTTTGTTTGCATGTGGCTTTATGAACTTCCATCACAATACAATGCATATTGACACTTTGAAGCATTTTCTCTGATTTTGAAGGAATTTCCAAATGCCAGTTTCAAAAATGAGGCAGGTTTCGCAGAAAAAACTCTTGGAGTGAGTTCTACCCAAGAGACATGTATTTTACCGACATACGCTCACCGTGATATTCTATGTTCTGAACACTCTCCATGTATCTCGGATTCGACAAATATTCTCTTCAGAGTTGTTAGTATGCGGATTGCCGATCTTTCATCCACCATACAAGGCATATTTACACCTACAATTGATTAATCTGAGTTCGCAGCTTATTCCTAATGCCAGTTTCAAAAATCAGGCGGTTATCTCAGGAAAAAACTCTTGGAGCGATTTCTAACCTAGGGAAATGTAATTTACATAAATTTCCTCGCCGTGACATTCCGTGTTCCAAACATTCTACATGCATAACGGATTCGAAAAATATTCACTACAGATTTGTTAGCATGTGGATTACCGAACTTTCATCACAAAACATTGAATATTGATACTTAGAAGTATTTTCTCAGATTTTGCAGCGTTTTCCAAGCGCCAGTTTCAAAAATGAAGCAGTTTTCACAGAAAAATTCTATTGAAGTGAGTTCTACCAAATAGACAAGTAGTTTACATTGTTTCAATCACCGTGAAATTGCACGTTCCGAACATGGTACATGCATCACGGATTAGAAAAAAGTTTCTTTAATATGTTGTGAAAAAGTGGATTACCAAACTTTCTTCCTACATAAAGGCATCTTTACACCTACAAATATTTTCTCACATTTTGCAGCTTTATCCAAATATCACATTTGAGTATCAAGCAATTTTCGCCGAAAAATTCTATTCTAGCTAGTTCTACCCAATAGAATTCTAATTTACATGGTTTCTTTACCGTGAAATTCTGTCTTCTGAACGCGCTACAAGAATCACAGTTTGAAAAATATTACTACACACTTGTTAACATATGGATTACCGGACTTTCATCCACCAATCAAGTCATATTGGCACTTAGAAGCATTTTCTCATATTTCGAAGATTTTTCCTAACACCAGATTTGAAAATGAGGCAGATTTTGCAGAAAAATTCTCTTGGAGCGAGTTCTACCCAATAGACATTTAATTTACATAGATGTGCTCATCATGACATTTTGTGATCTGAACACATTTCATGTATCTTGGTTTTGAAAATATTCACTACAGAGATGTTAGCATTTGGATTACCAATCTTACATCCACCATACAAGGCATATTTACACCTACAAGTATTTACTCTCATTTCAAAGTTTTGTCCAAACGTCAAATTCGAAAATCATGCAATTTGTTCAGAAAAATTCTATTCAAGCTAGTTCTACCCAATAGAATTTTAATTTACGTAGTTTCATTACCGTAAATTTCCATGTTCCAAACACGCTAAATAAGTCACGGATTCGAAAAGTATTCCCTTCATAGTTGGTTACGTGGATTACCAGACTTAAATTCCCCGTTCAAGGCATATTCACACTTAGAAGCATTTTCTCAGATTTCTCAGGTTTTTCCTAAAGCCAGTTTGGAAAATGAGGCTGATTTCACAGGAAATGTTCTTGGAGCCAGTTCTACCCAAAAGATATGTAATTTAACTAGTTCACTCACCGTGACATTCCGTGTTCTGAACATGTTACATGCATCAAGGATTCGACAATCATTCTTTAATGAGTGTGAGCATGTGGATTATCAAATTTTCATCCACCTTACAAGACATGTTTTCACCTAGAAACATTTACTCACATTTCGCAGAATTTTCCTAACGTTAGTTTCGAAAATCAGGCAGTTTTCGCAGAAAAATCCTCTTGTTGCATGTTCCATCCAATAGACATCTCATTTTCATAGATACCATCACCGTAACATTCCGTGTTCCTAAAAAACGGTTCATGCACCAAGGATTCAACAAATATTCACTGCTGAGTTGTTAGCATGTGAATTACCAATCTTTAATAAACCATTGAAGACATATTGTCACCTTAAAGCATTTACTCTGATTTCACAGCGTTTTCATACCACCAGTTTCAAACTGAGGCAGATTTTTCAGTAAAACTCTCCTGGAGAGGGTTCTAACCAATAGATATGTAATTTGCATAGCTTCCCTCACCGAGAAAGACCGTGTTCCGAACAGGCTACATACATCAAGGATTTGAGAAACATTTTTAATGAGTTTTGTACATGTGTATTACAGATCTTTCATCCACCATACAAGGCATATTGACACATAGAAACATTAACTCTGAGTTCGCAGCTTTTTCCTAATAGCAGTTTCGAAAATCAGGCAGTTTTCAAAGGAAAAAACTGTTGGAGCGTGTTCTACCCAATAGGTACGTAAATTACATAGATTCCCCCACTGTGAAATTACATGTTTCGAACACATTACATGCAGAAAAGATTCGACAAAAATAAACTATAGAGTTGTTTGCATGAGGATGACAGGACTTTCATCACAATACAAGGCATATTGATGCTTAGAAGCATTTTCTCTGATTTCACAGAGCTTTCCAAATGCCAGTTTCGAAATTGAGGCAGATTTCACGGCAAAAACCTCTTGGAGCAGGTTCTAACCTATAGACATGTAATTAACATGGATTCGCTCTCCGTGAAATTCCGTGTTCTGAACACGATACATGCATCTTGGACTCGACAAATATTCACTACATTGTGGTTAGCATGTGGATTACAGCACTTTCATCCACCATACAAAGCTTACTGACACTTTGAAGAATTTTCTCAGATTTCACAGTTTCGTTTTAATGCCAGATAAGAAAATGGGGCAGATTTGGCAAAAAAATGCTCTTGGAGCGAGTTATACACAAAAGATATGTAATTTACCTAGTTTTACTCACCGTGACATTCCGTGTTCTGAACACGTTACATGCATCACGGATTCGACAAACATTCACTACAGAGTTGGTAGCATAAGGATTACCGAACATTCACCCACCATAAATGCCATATTGACATTTTGAAGCACTTTCCCATATTTCAAAATGTTTTCCTAATGCCAGGTTTGAAAATGAGGCAGATTAACAAAAAATTCTCTTGGAGCAAGTACTTCCCATAGAAATGTAATTTACATAGCTTCCCTCACAGTGACATTCCAATTTCCGAACACTCTACATACTTCACGGATTTGACAAACATTTTTAATGAGTTATGTACATGTGTATTACAGAACTTTCATCCACCATACAAGGCACATTTAAACCTAGAAACATTAACTCTGAATTTGCAGCCTTTTCCTAATGCCAGTTTCGAAAATCAGGCCGTTTTCTCCAGAAAAAATTTTTGGAGCGATTTCTTCCCAATAGACATGAAATTTACATAGATTCCGTCTCCGGAAATTTCTGTCATACGATCACGCTACATGCATAGGCTTTCTACAATTATTCACGTCAGGTTTGTTTGCATGTGGCTTTATGAACTTCCATCACAATACAATGCATATTGACACTTTGAAGCATTTTCTCTGATTTTGAAGGAATTTCCAAATGCCAGTTTCAAAAATGAGGCAGGTTTCGCAGAAAAAACTCTTGGAGTGAGTTCTTCCCAAGAGACATGTATTTTACCGAGATACGCTCACCGTGATATTCTATGTTCTGAACACTCTCCATGTATCTCGGATTCGACAAATATTCTCTTCAGAGTTGTTAGTATGCGGATTGCCGAACTTTCATCCACCATACAAGGCATATTTACACCTACAATTGATTAATCTGAGTTCGCAGCTTATTCCTAATGCCAGTTTCAAAAATCTGGCTGTTATCTCAGGAAAAAACTCTTGGAGAAATTTCTAACCTAGGGAAATATAATTTACATAAATTTCCTCGCCGTGACATTCCGTGTTCCAAACGTTCTACATGCATAACGGATTCGAAAAATATTCACTACAGATTTGTTAGCATGTGGATTACCGAACTTTCATCACAAAACATTGAATATTGATACTTAGAAGTATTTTCTCAGATTTTGCAGCATTTTCCAAGCGCCAGTTTCAAAAATGAAGCAGTTTTCACAGAATAATTCTATTGAAGTGAGTTCTACCAAATAGACAAGTAGTTTACATTGTTTCAATCACCGTGAAATTGCACGTTCCGAACATGGTACATGCATCACGGATTAGAAAAAAGTTTCTTTAATATGTTGTGAAAAATTGGATTACCAAACTTTCTTCCTACATAAAGGCATCTTTACACCTACAAATATTTTCTCATATTTTGCAGCTTTATCCAAATATCACATTTGAGTATCAAGCAATTTTCGCCGAAAAATTCTATTCTAGCTAGTTCTACCCAATAGAATTCTAATTTACATGGTTTCTTTACCGTGAAATTCTGTCTTCTGAACGTGCTACAAGAATCACAGTTTGAAAAATATTACTACACACTTGTTAACATATGGATTACCGGACTTTCATCCACCAATCAAGTCATATTGGCACTTAGAAGCATTTTCTCATATTTCGAAGATTTTTCCTAACACCAGATTTGAAAATGAGGCAGATTTTGCAGAAAAATTCTCTTGGAGCGAGTTCTACCCAATAGACATTTAATTTACATTGATGTGCTCATCATGACATTTTGTGATCTGAACACATTTCATGTATCTCGGTTTTGACAAATATTCACTACAGAGATGTTAGCATTTGGATTACCAATCTTACATCCACCATACAAGGCATATTTACACCTACAAGTATTTACTCTCATTTCAAAGTTTTGTCCAAACATCAAATTCGAAAATCATGCATTTTGTTCAGAAAAATTCTATTCAAGCTAGTTCTACCCAATAGAATTTTAATTTACGTAGTTTCATTACCGTAAATTTCCATGTTCCAAACACGCTAAATAAGTCACGGATTCGAAAAGTATTCCCTTCATAGTTGGTTACGTGGATTACCAGACTTAAATTCCCCGTTCAAGGCATATTCACACTTAGAAGCATTTTCTCAGATTTCTCAGGTTTTTCCTAAAGCCAGTTTGGAAAATGAGGCTGATTTCAAAGAAAATGTTCTTGGAGCCAGTTCTACCCAAAAGATATGTAATTTAAGTAGTTCACTCACCGTGACATTCCGTGTTCTGAACATGTTACATGCATCAAGGATTCGACAATCATCCTTTAATGAGTGTGAGCATGTGGATTATCAAATTTTCATCCACCTTACCAGACATGTTTTCACCTAGAAACATTTACTCACATTTCGCAGAATTTTCCTAACGTCAGTTTCGAAAATCAGGCAGTTTTCGCAGAAAAATCTTCTTGTTGCATGTTCCTTCCAATAGACATCTCATTTTCATAGATACCATCACCGTAACATTCCGTGTTCCTAAAAAACTGTTCATGCACCAAGGATTCAACAAATATTCACTGCTGAGTTGTTAGCATGTAAATTACCAATCTTTAATAAACCATTGAAGACATATTGTCACCTTAAAGCATTTACTCTGATTTCACTGCGTTTTCATAAAACCAGTTTCGAAACTGAGGCAGATTTTTCAGTAAAACTCTCCTGGAGAGGGTTCTAACCAATAGATATGTAATTTGCATAGCTTCCCTCACCGAGAAAGACCGTGTTCCGAACAGGCTACATACATCAAGGATTTGAGAAACATTTTTAATGAGTTATGTACATGTGTATCACAGATCTTTCATCCACCATACAAGGCATATTGACACATAGAAACATTAACTCTGAGTTCGCAGCTTTTTCCTAATAGCAGTTTCGAAAATCAGGCAGTTTTCAAAGGAAAAAAACTGTTGGAGCGTGTTCTACCCAATAGGTACGTAAATTACATAGATTCCCCCACTGTGAAATTACATGTTTCGAACACATTACATGCAGAAAAGATTCGACAAAAATAAACTATAGAGTTGTTTGCATGAGGATGACAGGACTTTCATCACAATACAAGGCATATTGATGCTTAGAAGCATTTTCTCTGATTTCACTGAGCTTTCCAAATGCCAGTTTCGAAAATGAGGCAGATTTCATGGCAAAAAACTCTTGGAGCATGTTCTAACCTATAGACATGTAATTAACATGGATTCGCTCTCCGTGAAATTCCGTGTTCTGAACACGATACATGCATCTCGGACTCGACAAATATTCACTACATTGTGGTTAGCATGTGGATTACAGCACTTTCATCCACCATACAAAGCTTACTGACACTTTGAAGAATTTTCTCAGATTTCACAGTTTCGTTTTAATGCCAGATAAGAAAATGAGGCAGATTTGGCAAAAAAATGCTCTTGGAGCGAGTTATACACAAAAGATATGTAATTTACCTAGTTTTACTCACCGTGACATTCCGTGTTCTGACCACGTTACATGCATCACGGATTCGACAAACATTCACTACAGAGTTGGTAGCATAAGGATTACCGAACATTCACCCACCATAAATGCCATATTGACATTTTGAAGCACTTTCCCATATTTCAAAATGTTTTCCTAATGCCAGGTTTGAAAATGAGGCAGATTAACAAAAAATTCTCTTGGAGCAAGTACTTCCCATAGAAATGTAATTTACATAGCTTCCCTCACAGTGACATTCCAATTTCCAAACACTCTACATACTTCACGGATTTGACAAACATTTTTAATGAGTTATGTACATGTGTATTACAGAACTTTCATCCACCATACAAAGCATATTTAATCCTAGAAACATTAACTCTGAATTTGCAGCCTTTTCCTAATGCCAGTTTCGAAAATCAGGCCGTTTTCTCCAGAAAAAATTTTTGGAGCGATTTCTTCCCAATAGACATGATATTTACATAGATTCCATCTCCGGAAACTTCCGTCATACGATCACGCTACATGCATAGGCTTTCTACAATTATTCACATCAGGTTTGTTTGCATGTGGCTTTATGAACTTCCATCACAATACAATGCATATTGACACTTTGAAGCATTTTCTCTGATTTTGAAGGAATTTCCAAATGCCAGTTTCGAAAATGAGGCAGATTTCGCAGAAAAAACTCTTGGAGTGAGTTCTACCCCAGAGACATGTATTTTACCGACATACGCTCACCATGATATTCTATGTTCTGAACACTCTTCATGTATCTCGGATTCGACAAATATTCTCTACAGAGTTGTTAGTATGCGGATTGCCGAACTTTCATCCACCATACAAGGCATATTTACACCTACAATTGATTAATCTGAGTTCGCAGCTTATTCCTAACGCCAGTTTCAAAAATCCGGCTGTTATCTCAGGAAAAAACTCTTGGAGCGATTTCTAACCTAGGGAAAAGTAATTTACATAAATTTCCTCGCCGTGACATTCCGTGTTCCAAACGTTCTACATGCATAACGGATTCGAAAAATATTCACTACAGATTTGTTAGCATGTGGATTACCGAACTTTCATCACAAAACATTGAATATTGATACTTAGAAGAATTTCCTCAGATTTTGCAGCGTTTTCCAAGCGCCAGTTTCAAAATTGAAGCAGTTTTCACAGAAAAATTCTATTGAAGTGAGTTCTACCAAATAGACAAGTAGCTTACAATGTTTCAATCACCGTGAAATTGCACGTTCCAAACATGGTACATGCATCACGGATTAGAAAAAAAGATTCTTTAATATGTTGTGAAAAAAGTGGATTACCAAACTTTCTTCCTACATAAAGGCATCTTTACACCTACAAATATTTTCTCACATTTTCAGCTTTATACAAATATCACATTTGAGTATCAAGCAATTTTCGCCGAAAAATTCTATTCTAGCTAGTTCTACCCAATAGAATTCTAATTTACATGGTTTCTTTACCGTGAAATGCTGTCTTCCGAACGCGCTACAAGAATCACAGTTTGAAAAATATTACTACACACTTGTTAACATATGGATTACCGGACTTTCATCCACCAATCAAGTCATATTGGCACTTAGAAGCATTTTCTCATATTTCGAAGATTTTTCCTAACACCAGATTTGAAAATGAGGCAGATTTTGCAGAAAAATTCTCTTGGAGCGAGTTCTACCCAATAGACATTTAATTTACATAGATGTGCTCATCATGACATTTTGTGATCTGAACACATTTCATGTATCTCGGTTTTGACAAATATTCACTACAGAGAAGTTAGCATTTGGATTACCAATCTTACATCCACCATACAAGGCATATTTACACCTACAAGTATTTACTCTCATTTCAAAGTTTTGTCCAAACGTCAAATTCGAAAATCATGCAATTTGTTCAGAAAAATTCTATTCAAGCTAGTTCTACCCAATAGAATTTTAATTTATGTAGTTTCATTACCGTAAATTTCCATGTTCCAAACACGCTAAATAAGTCACGGATTCGAAAAGTATTCCCTTCATAGTTGGTTACGTGGATTACCAGACTTAAATTCCCCGTTCAAGGCATATTCACACTTAGAAGCATTTTCTCAGATTTCTCAGGTTTTTCCTAAAGCCAGTTTGGAAAATGAGGCTGATTTCACAGAAAATGTTCTTGGAGCCAGTTCTACCCAAAAGATATGTAATTTAAGTAGTTCACTCACCGTGACATTCCGTGTTCTGAACATGTTACATGCATCAAGGATTCGACAATCATCCTTTAATGAGTGTGAGCATGTGGATTATCAAATTTTCATCCACCTTACAAGACATGTTTTCACCTAGAAACATTTACTCACATTTCGCAGAATTTTTCCTAACGTCAGTTTCGAAAATCAGGCAGTTTTCGCAGAAAAATCCTCTTGTTGCATGTTCCATCCAATAGACATCTCATTTTCATAGATACCATCACCGTAACATTCCGTGTTCCTAAAAAACGGTTCATGCACCAAGGATTCAACAAATATTCACTGCTGAGTTGTTAGCATGTGAATTACCAATCTTTAATAAACCATTGAAGACATATTGTCACCTTAAAGCATTTACTCTGATTTCACAGCGTTTTCATAACACCAGTTTCGAAACTGAGGCAGATTTTTCAGTAAAACTCTCCTGGAGAGGGTTCTAACCAATAGATATGTAATTTACATAGCTTCCCTCACCGAGAAAGACCGTGTTCCGAACAGGCTACATACATCAAGGATTTGAGAAACATTTTTAATGAGTTATGTACATGTGTATTACAGAACTTTCATCCACCATACAAGGCATATTGACACATAGAAACATTAACTCTGAGTTCGCAGCTTTTTCCTAATAGCAGTTTCGAAAATCAGGCAGTTTTCAAAGGAAAAAACTGTTGGAGCGTGTTCTACCCAATAGGTACGTAAATTACATAGATTCCCCCACTGTGAAATTACATGTTTCGAACACATTACATGCAGAAAAGTTTCGACAAAAATAAACTATAGAGTTGTTTGCATGAGGATGACAGGACTTTCATCACAATACAAGGCATATTGATGCTTAGAAGCATTTTCTCTGATTTCACAGAGCTTTCCAAACGCCAGTTTCGAAAATGAGGCAGATTTCACGGCAAAAACCTCTTGGAGCAGGTTCTAACCTATAGACATGTAATTAACATGGATTCGCTCTCCGTGAAATTCCGTGTTCTGAACACGATACATGCATCTCGGACTCGACAAATATTCACTACAATGTGGTTAGCATGTGGATTACAGCACTTTCATCCACCATACAAAGCTTACTGACACTTTGAAGAATTTTCTCAGATTTCACAGGTTAGTTTTAATGCCAGATAAGAAAATGAGGCAGATTTGGCAAAAAAAAAAAATGCTCTTGGAGCGAGTTATACACAAAAGATATGTAATTTACCTAGTTTTACTCACCGTGACATTCCGTGTTCTGAACACGTTACATGCATCACGGATTCGACAAACATTCACTACAGAGTTGGTAGCATAAGGATTACCGAACATTCACCCACCATAAATGCCATATTGACATTTTGAAGCACTTTCCCATATTTCAAAATGTTTTCCTAATGCCAGGTTTGAAAATGAGGCAGATTAACAAAAAATTCTCTTGGAGCAAGTACTTCCCATAGAAATGTAATTTACATAGCTTCCCTCACAGTGACATTCCAATTTCCGAACACTCTACATACTTCACGGATTTGACAAACATTTTTAATGAGTTATGTACATGTGTATTACAGAACTTTCATCCACCATACAAGGCATATTTAAACCTAGAAACATTAACTCTGAATTTGCAGCCTTTTCCTAATGCCAGTTTAGAAAATCAGGCCGTTTTCTCCAGAAAAATTTTTTGGAGCGATTTCTTCCCAATAGACATGATATTTACATAGATTCCATCTCCGGAAATTTCCGTCATACGATCACGCTACATGCATAGGCTTTCTACAATTATTCACATCAGGTTTGTTTGCATGTGGCTTTATGAACTTCCATCACAATACAATGCATATTGACACTTTGAAGCATTTTCTCTGATTTTGAAGGAATTTCCAAATGCCAGTTTCGAAAATGAGGCAGATTTTCCAGAAAAAACTCTTGGAGTGAGTTCTACCCAAGAGACATGTATTTTACAGACATACGCTCACCGTGATATTCTACGTTCTGAACACTCTCCATGTATCTCGGATTCGACAAATATTCTCTACAGAGTTGTTAGTATGCGGATTGCCGAACTTTCATCCACCATACAAGGCATATTTACACCTACAATTGATTAATCTGAGTTCGCAGCTTATTCCTAACGCGTTTCAAAAATCAGGCTGTTATCTCAGGAAAAATCTCTTGGAACGATTTCTAACCTAGGGAAATGTAATTTACATAAATTGCCTCGCCGTGACATTCCGTGTTCCAAACGTTCTACATGCATAACGGATTCGAAAAATATTCACTACAGATTTGTTAGCATGTGGATTACCGAACTTTCATCACAAAACATTGAATATTGATACTTAGAAGTATTTTCTCAGATTTTGCAGCGTTTTCCAAGCGCCAGTTTCAAAAATGAAGCAGTTTTCACAGAAAAATTCTATTGAAGTGAGTTCTACCAAATAGACAAGTAGTTTACATTGTTTCAGTCACCGTGAAATTGCACCTTCTGAACATGGTACATGCATCACGGATTAGAAAAAAGATTCTTTAATATGTTGTGAAAAAGTGGATTACCAAACTTTCTTCCTACATAAAGGCATCTTTACACCTACAAATATTTTCTCACATTTTGCAGCTTTATCCAAATATCACATTTGAGTATCAAGCAATTTTCGCCGTAAAATTCTATTCTAGCTAGTTCTACCCAATAGAATTCTAATTTACATGGTTTCTTTACCGTGAAATTCTGTCTTCCGAACGCGCTACAAGAATCACAGTTTGAAAAATATTACTACACACTTGTTAACATATGGATTACCGGACTTTCATCCACCAATCAAGTCATATTGGCACTTAGAAGCATTTTCTCATATTTCGAAGATTTTTCCTAACACCAGATTTGAAAATGAGGCAGATTTTGCAGAAAAATTCTCTTGGAGCGAGTTCTACCCAATAGACATTTAATTTACATAGATGTGCTCATCATGACATTTTGTGATCTGAACACATTTCATGTATCTCGGTTTCGACAAATATTCACTACAGAGATGTTAGCATTTGGATTACCAATCTTACATCCACCATACAAGGCATATTTACACCTACAAGTATTTACTCTCATTTCAAAGTTTTGTCCAAACGTCAAATTCGAAAATCATGCAATTTGTTCAGAAAAATTCTATTCAAGCTAGTTCTACCCAATAGAATTTTAATTTACGTAGTTTCATTACCGTAAATTTCCATGTTCCAAACACGCTAAATAAGTCACGGATTCGAAAAGTATTCCCTTCATATTTGGTTACGTGGATTACCAGACTTAAATTCCCCGTTCAAGGCATATTCACACTTAGAAGCATTTTCTCAGATTTCTCAGGTTTTTCCTAAAGCCAGTTTGGAAAATGAGGCTGATTTCACAGAAAATGTTCTTGGAGCCAGTTCTACCCAAAAGATATGTAATTTAAGTAGTTCACTCACCGTGACATTCCGTGTTCTGAACATGTTACATGCATCAAGAATTCGACAATCATCCTTTAATGAGTGTGAGCATGTGGATTATCAAATTTTCATCCACCTTACAAGACTTGTTTTCACCTAGAAACATTTACTCACATTTCGCAGAATTTTTCCTAACGTCAGTTTCGAAAATCAGGCAGTTTTCGCAGAAAAATCCTCTTGTTGCATGTTCCATCCAATAGACATCTCATTTTCATAGATACCATCACCGTAACATTCCGTGTTCCTAAAAAAAGTTTCATGCACCAAGGTTTCAACAAATATTCACTGCTGAGTTGTTAGCATGTGAATTACCAATCTTTAATAAACCATTGAAGACATATTGTCTCCTTAACACATTTACTCTGATTTCACAGCGTTTTCATAACACCACTTTTGAAACTGAGGGAGATTTTTCAGTAAAACTCTCCTGGAGAGGGTTCTAACCAATAGATATGTAATTTGCATAGCTTCCCTCACCGAGAAAGACCGTGTTCCGAACAGGCTACATACATCAAGGATTTGAGAAACATTTTTAATGAGTTATGTACATGTGTATTACAGATCTTTCATCCACCATACAAGGCATATTGACACATAGAAACATTAACTCTGAGTTCGCAGCTTTTTCCTAATAGCAGTTTCGAAAATCAGGCAGTTTTCAAAGGAAAAAACTGTTGGAGCGTGTTCTACCCAATAGGTACGTAAATTACATAGATTCCCCCACTGTGAAATTACATGTTTCGAACACATTACATGCAGAAAAGTTTCGACAAAAATAAACTATAGAGTTGTTTGCATGAGGATGACAGGACTTTCATCACAATACAAGGCATATTGATGCTTAGAAGCATTTTCTCTGATTTCACAGAGCTTTCCAAATGCCAGTTTCGAAAATGAGGCAGATTTCACGGCAAAAACCTCTTGGAGCAGGTTCTAACCTATAGACATGTAATTAACATGGATTCGCTCTCCGTGAAATTCCGTGTTCTGAACACGATACATGCATCTCGGACTCGACAAATATTCACTACAATGTGGTTAGCATGTGGATTACAGCACTTTCATCCACTATACAAATCTTACTGACACTTTGAAGAATTTTCTCAGATTTCACAGGTTAGTTTTAATGCCAGATAAGAAAATGAGGCAGATTTGGCAAAAAAAAATGCTCTTGGAGCGAGTTATACACAAAAGATATGTAATTTACCTAGTTTTACTCACCGTGACATTCCGTGTTCTGAACACGTTACATGCATCATGGATTCGACAAACATTCACTACAGAGTTGGTAGCATAAGGATTACCGAACATTCACCCACCATAAATGCCATATTGACATTTTGAAGCACTTTCCCATATTTCAAAATGTTTTCCTAATGCCAGGTTTGAAAATGAGGCAGATTAACAAAAAATTCTCTTGGAGCAAGTACTTCCCATAGAAATGTAATTTACATAGCTTCCCTCACAGTGACATTCCAATTTCCGAACACTCTACATACTTCACGGATTTGACAAACATTTTTAATGAGTTATGTACATGTGTATTACAGAACTTTCATCCACCATACAAGGCATATTTAAACCTAGAAACATTAACTCTGAATTTGCAGCCTTTTCCTAATGCCAGTTTCGAAAATCAGGCCGTTTTCTCCAGAAAAAATTTTTGGAGCGATTTCTTCCCAATAGACATGAAATTTACATTGATTTCGTCTCCGGAAATTTCCGTCATACGATCACGCTACATGCATAGGCTTTCTACAATTATTCCCATCAGGTTTGTTTGCATGTGGCTTTATGAACTTCCATCACAATACAATGCATATTGACACTTTGAAGCATTTTCTCTGATTTTGAAGGAATTTCCAAATGCCAGTTTCAAAAATGAGGCAGGTTTCGCAGAAAAAACTCTTGGAGTGAGTTCTACCCAAGAGACATGTATTTTACCGAGATACACTCACCCTGATATTCTATGTTCTGAACACTCTCCATGTATCTCGGATTCGACAAATATTCTCTTCAGAGTTGTTAGTATGCGGATTGCCGAACTTTCATCCACCATACAAGGCATAATTACACCTACAATTGATTAATCTGAGTTCGCAGCTTATTCCTAATGCCAGTTTCAAAAATCAGGCGGTTATCTCAGGGAAAAACTCTTGGAGAAATTTCTAACCTAGGGAAATGTAATTTACATAAATTGCCTCGCCGTAACATTCCGTGTTCCAAACGTTCTACATGCATAACGGATTCGAAAAATATTCACTACAGATTTGTTAGCATGTGGATTACCGAACTTTCATCACAAAACTTTGAATATTGATACTTAGAATTATTTCCTCAGATTTTGCAGCGTTTTCCAAGAGCCAGTTTCAAAAATGAAGCAGTTTTCACAGAAAAATTCTATTGAAGTGAGTTCTACCAAATAGACAAGTAGTTTACATTGTTTCAATCACCGTGAAATTGCACGTTCCGAACATGGTACATGCATCACGGATTAGAAAAAAGATTCTTTAATATGTTGTGAAAAAGTGGATTACCAAACTTTCTTCCTACATAAAGGCATCTTTACACCTACAAATATTTTCTCACATTTTGCAGCTTTATCCAAATATCACATTTGAGTATCAAGCAATTTTCACCAAAAAATTCTATTCTAGCTAGTTCTACGCAATAGAATTCTAATTTACATGGTTTCTTTACCGTGAAATTCTGTCTTCCGAATGCGCTACAAGAATCACAGTTTGAAAAATATTACTACACACTTGTTAACATATGGATTACCGGACTTTCATCCACCAATCAAGTCATATTGGCACTTAGAAGCATTTTCTCATATTTCGAAGATTTTTCCTAACACCAGATTTGAAAATGAGGCAGATTTTGCAGAAAAATTCTCTTGGAGCGAGTTCTACCCAATAGACATTTAATTTACATAGATGTGCTCATCATGACATTTTGTGATCTGAACACATTTCATGTATCTCGGTTTTGACAAATATTCACTACAGAGATGTTAGCATTTGGATTACCAATCTTACATCCACCATACAAGGCATATTTACACCTACAAGTATTTACTCTCATTTCAAAGTTTTGTCCAAACGTCAAATTCGAAAATCATGCAATTTGTTCAGAAAAATTCTATTCAAGCTAGTTCTACCCAATAGAATTTTAATTTACGTAGTTTCATTACCGTAAATTTCCATGTTCCAAACACGCTAAATAAGTCACGGATTCGAAAAGTATTCCCTTCATAGTTGGTTACGTGGATTACCAGACTTAAATTCCCCGTTCAAGGCATATTCACACTTAGAAGCATTTTCTCAGATTTCTCAGGTTTTTCCTAAAGCCAGTTTGGAAAATGAGGCTGATTTCACAGGAAATGTTTTTGGAGCCAGTTCTACCCAAAAGATATGTAATTTAACTAGTTCACTCACCGTGACATTCCGTGTTCTGAACATGTTACATGCATCAAGGATTCGACAATCATCCTTTAATGAGTGTGAGCATGTGGATTATCAAATTTTCATCCACCTTACAAGACATGTTTTCACCTAGAAACATTTAATCACATTTCACAGAATTTTTCCTAACGTCAGTTTCGAAAATCAGGCAGTTTTCGCAGAAAAATCCTCTTGTTGCATGTTCCATCCAATAGACATCTCATTTTCATAGATACCATCACCGTAACATTCCGTGTTCCTAAAAAACGGTTCATGCACCATGGATTCAACAAATATTCACTGCTGAGTTGTTAGCATGTGAATTACCAATCTTTAATAAACCATTGAAGACATATTGTCACCTTAAAGCATTTACTCTGATTTCACAGCGTTTTCATAACACCAGGTTCGAAACTGAGGCAGATTTTTCAGTAAAACTCCCCTGGAGAGGGTTCTAACCAATAGATATGTAATTTGCATAGCTTCCCTCACCGAGAAAGACCGTGTTCCGAACAGGCTACATACATCAAGGATTTGAGAAACATTTTTAATGAGTTATGTACATGTGTATTACAGATCTTTCATCCACCATACAAGGCATATTGACACATAGAAACATTAACTCTGAGTTCGCAGCTTTTTCCTAATAGCAGTTTCGAAAATCAGGCAGTTTTCAAAGGAAAAAACTGTTGGAGTGTGTTCTACCCAATAGGTACGTAAATTACATAAATTCCCCCACTGTGAAATTACATGTTTCGAACACATTACATGCAGAAAAGATTCGACAAAAATAAACTATAGAGTTGTTTGCATGAGGATGACAGGACTTTCATCACAATACAAGGCATATTGATGCTTAGAAGCATTTTCTCTGATTTCACTGAGCTTTCCAAACGCCAGTTTCGAAATTGAGGCAGATTTCACGGCAAAAACCTCTTGGAGCAGGTTCTAACCTATAGACATGTAATTAACATGGATTCGCTCTCCGTGAAATTCCGTGTTCTGAACACAATACATGCATCCTGGACTCGACAAATATTCACTACATTGTGGTTAGCATGTGGATTACAGCACTTTCATCCACCATACCAAGCTTACTGACACTTTGAAGAATTTTCTCAGATTTAACAGTTTCGTTTTAATGCCAGATAAGAAAATGAGGCAGATTTGGCAAAAAAATGCTCTTGGAGCGAGTTATACACAAAAGATATGTAATTTACCTAGTTTTACTCACCGTGACATTCCGTGTTCTGAACACGTTACATGCATCATGGATTCGACAAACATTCACTACAGAGTTGGTAGCATAAGGATTACCGAACATTCACCCACCATAAATGCCATATTGACATTTTGAAGCACTTTCCCATATTTCAAAATGTTTTCCTAATGCCAGGTTTGAAAATGAGGCAGATTAACAAAAAATTCTCTTGGAGCAAGTACTTCCCATAGAAATGTAATTTACATAGCTTCCCTCACAGTGACATTCCAATTTCCGAACACTCTACATACTTCACGGATTTGACAAACATTTTTAATGAGTTATGTACATGTGTATTACAGAACTTTCATCCACCATACAAGGCATATTTAAACCTAGAAACATTAACTCTGAATTTGCAGCCTTTTCCTAATGCCAGTTTCGAAAATCAGGCCGTTTTCTCCAGAAAAAATTTTTGGAGCGATTTCTTCCCAATACACATGATATTTACATAGATTCCATCTCCGGAAACTTCCGTCATACGATCACGCTACATGCATAGGCTTTCTACAATTATTCACATCAGGTTTGTTTGCATGTGGCTTTATGAACTTCCATCACAATACAATGCATATTGACACTTTGAAGCATTTTCTCTGATTTTGAAGGAATTTCCAAATGCCAGTTTCAAAAATGAGGCAGATTTCGCAGAAAAAACTCTTGGAGTGAGTTCTACCCCAGAGACATGTATTTTACCGACATACGCTCACCATGATATTCTATGTTCTGAACACTCTTCATGTATCTCGGATTCGACAAATATTCTCTACAGAGTTGTTAGTATGCGGATTGCCGAACTTTCATCCACCATACAAGGCATATTTACACCTACAATTGATTAATCTGAGTTCGCAGCTAATTCCTAACGCCAGTTTCAAAAATCTGGCTGTTATCTCAGGAAAAAACTCTTGGAGCGATTTCTAACCTAGGGAAATGTAATTTACATAAATTTCCTCGCCGTGACATTCCGTGTTCCAAACGTTCTACATGCATAACGGATTCGAAAAATATTCACTACAGATTTGTTAGCATGTGGATTACCGAACTTTCATCACAAAACATTGAATATTGATACTTAGAAGTATTTTCTCAGATTTTGCAGCGTTTTCCAAGCGCCAGTTTCAAAAATGAAGCAGTTTTCACAGAAAAATTCTATTGAAGTGAGTTCTACCAAATAGACAAGTAGTTTACATTGTTTCAATCACCGTGAAATTGCACGTTCCAAACATGGTACATGCATCATGGATTAGAAAAAAAGATTCTTTAATATGTTGTGAAAAAGTGGATTACGAAACTTTCTTCCTACATAAAGGCATCTTTACACCTACAAATATTTTCTCACATTTTGCAGCTTTATCCAAATATCACATTTGAGTATCAAGCAATTTTCGCCGAAAAATTCTATTCTAGCTAGTTCTACCCAATAGAATTCTAATTTACATGGTTTCTTTACCGTGAAAAGCTGTCTTCCGAACGCGCTACAAGAATCACAGTTTGAAAAATATTACTACACTCTTGTTAAAATGTGGATTACCGGACTTTCATCCACCAATCAAGTCATATTGGCACTTAGAAGCATTTTCTCATATTTCGAAGATATTTCCTAACACCAGATTTGAAAATGAGGCAGATTTTGCAGAAAAATTCTCTTGGAGCGAGTTCTACCCAATAGACATTTAATTTACATAGATGTGCTCATCATGACATTTTGTGATCTGAACACATTTCATGTATCTCGGTTTTGACAAATATTCACTACAGAGATGTTAGCATTTGGATTACCAATCTTACATCCACCATACAAGGCATATTTACACCTACAAGTATTTACTCTCATTTCAAAGTTTTGTCCAAACGTCAAATTCGAAAATCATGCAATTTGTTCAGAAAAATTCTATTCAAGCTAGTTCTACCCAATAGAATTTTAATTTACGTAGTTTCATTACCGTAAATTTCCATGTTCCAAACACGCTAAATAAGTCACGGATTCGAAAAGTATTCCCTTCATAGTTGGTTACGTGGATTACCAGACTTAAATTCCCCGTTCAAGGCATATTCACACTTAGAAGCATTTTCTCAGATTTCTCAGGTTTTTCCTAAAGCCAGTTTGGAAAATGAGGCTGATTTCACAGAAAATGTTCTTGGAGCCAGTTCTACCCAAAAGATATGTAATTTAAGTAGTTCACTCACCGTGACATTCCGTGTTCTGAACATGTTACATGCATCAAGGATTCGACAATCATCCTTTAATGAGTGTGAGCATGTGGATTATCAAATTTTCATCCACCTTACCAGACATGTTTTCACCTAGAAACATTTACTCACATTTCGCAGAATTTTTCCTAACGTCAGTTTCGAAAATCAGGCAGTTTTCGCAGAAAAATCCTCTTGTTGCATGTTCCATCCAATAGACATCTCATTTTCATAGATACCATCACCGTAACATTCCGTGTTCCTAAAAAACTGTTCATGCACCAAGGATTCAACAAATATTCACTGCTGAGTTGTTAGCATGTGAATTACCAATCTTTAATAAACCATTGAAGACATATTGTCACCTTAAAGCATTTACTCTGATTTCACAGCGTTTTCATAACACCAGTTTCGAAACTGAGGCAGATTTTTCAGTAAAACTCTCCTGGAGAGGGTTCTAACCAATAGATATGTAATTTGCATAGTTTCCCTCACCGAGAAAGACCGTGTTCCGAACAGGCTACATACATCAAGGATTTGAGAAACATTTTTAATGAGTTATGTACATGTGTATTACAGATCTTTCATCCACCATACAAGGCATACTGACACATAGAAACATTAACTCTGAGTTCGCAGCTTTTTCCTAATAGCAGTTTTGAAAATCAGGCAGTTTTCAAAGGAAAAAACTGTTGGAGCGTGTTCTACCCAATAGGTACGTAAATTACATAGATTCCCCCACTGTGAAATTACATGTTTCGAACACATTACATGCAGAAAAGTTTCGA
The DNA here is from genome assembly GCF_048773025.1 of Camelus bactrianus. Lineage (NCBI taxonomy): Eukaryota > Metazoa > Chordata > Mammalia > Artiodactyla > Camelidae > Camelus > Camelus bactrianus. The sequence goes on from NC_133539.1 coordinate 149,310,287, forward strand.
CAAAAATAAACTATAGAGTTGTTTGCATGAGGATGACAGGACTTTCATCACAATACAAGGCATATTGATGCTTAGAAGCATTTTCTCTGATTTCACAGAGCTTTCCAAACTCTAGTTTCGAAAATGAGGCAGATTTCACGGCCAAAACCTCTTGGAGCAGGTTCTAACCTATAGACATGTAATTAACATGGATTCGCTCTCCGTGAAATTCCGTGTTCTGAACACGATACATGCATCTCGGACTCGACAAATATTCACTACAATGTGGTTAGCATGTGGATTACAGCACTTTCATCAACCATACCAATCTTACTGACACTTTGAAGAATTTTCTCAGATTTCACAGGTTAGTTTTAATGCCAGATAAGAAAATGAGGCAGATTTGGCAAAAAAATGCTCTTGGAGCGAGTTATACACAAAAGATATGTAATTTACCTAGTTTTACTCACCGTGACATTCCGTGTTCTGAACACGTTACATGCATCATGGATTCGACAAACATTCACTACAGAGTTGGTAGCATAAGGATTACCGAACATTCACCCACCATAAATGCCATATTGACATTTTGAAGCACTTTCCCGTATTTCAAAATGTTTTCCTAATGCCAGGTTTGAAAATGAGGCAGATTAACAAAAAATTCTCTTGGAGCAAGTACTTCCCATAGAAATGTAATTTACATAGCTTCCCTCACAGTGACATTCCAATTTCCGAACACTCTACATACTTCACGGATTTGACAAACATTTTTAATGAGTTATGTACATGTGTATTACAGAACTTTCATCCACCATACAAGGCATATTTAAACCTAGAAACATTAACTCTGAATTTGCAGCCTTTTCCTAATGCCAGTTTCGAAAATCAGGCCGTTTTCTCCAGAAAAAATTTTTGGAGCGATTTCTTCCCAATACACATGATATTTACATAGATTCCATCTCCGGAAACTTCCGTCATACGATCACGCTACATGCATAGGCTTTCTACAATTATTCACATCAGGTTTGTTTGCATGTGGCTTTATGAACTTCCATCACAATACAATGCATATTGACACTTTGAAGCATTTTCTCTGATTTTGAAGGAATTTCCAAATGCCAGTTTCAAAAATGAGGCAGATTTTGCAGAAAAAACTCTTGGAGTGAGTTCTACCCCAGAGACATGTATTTTACCGACATACGCTCACCATGATATTCTATGTTCTGAACACTCTTCATGTATCTCGGATTCGACAAATATTCTCTACAGAGTTGTTAGTATGCGGATTGCCGAACTTTCATCCACCATACAAGGCATATTTACACCTACAATTGATTAATCTGAGTTCGCAGCTAATTCCTAACGCCAGTTTCAAAAATCTGGCTGTTATCTCAGGAAAAAACTCTTGGAGCGATTTCTAACCTAGGGAAATGTAATTTACATAAATTTCCTCGCCGTGACATTCCGTGTTCCAAACGTTCTACATGCATAACGGATTCGAAAAATATTCTCTACAGATTTGTTAGCATGTGGATTACCGAACTTTCATCACAAAACATTGAATATTGATACTTAGAAGTATTTCCTCAGATTTTGCAGCGTTTTCCAAGCGCCAGTTTCAAAAATGAAGCAGTTTTCACAGAAAAATTCTATTGAAGTGAGTTCTACCAAATAGACAAGTAGTTTACATTGTTTCAATCACCGTGAAATTGCACGTTCCAAACATGGTACATGCATCATGGATTAGAAAAAAAGATTCTTTAATATGTTGTGAAAAAGTGGATTACGAAACTTTCTTCCTACATAAAGGCATCTTTACACCTACAAATATTTTCTCACATTTTGCAGCTTTATCCAAATATCACATTTGAGTATCAAGCAATTTTCGCCGAAAAATTCTATTCTAGCTAGTTCTACCCAATAGAATTCTAATTTACATGGTTTCTTTACCGTGAAAAGCTGTCTTCCGAACGCGCTACAAGAATCACAGTTTGAAAAATATTACTACACACTTGTTAACATATGGATTACCGGACTTTCATCCACCAATCAAGTCATATTGGCACTTAGAAGCATTTTCTCATATTTCGAAGATATTTCCTAACACCAGATTTGAAAATGAGGCAGATTTTGCAGAAAAATTCTCTTGGAGCGAGTTCTACCCAATAGACATTTAATTTACATAGATGTGCTCATCATGACATTTTGTGATCTGAACACATTTCATGTATCTCGGTTTTGACAAATATTCACTACAGAGATGTTAGCATTTGGATTACCAATCTTACATCCACCATACAAGGCATATTTACACCTACAAGTATTTACTCTCATTTCAAAGTTTTGTCCAAACGTCAAATTCGAAAATCATGCAATTTGTTCAGAAAAATTCTATTCAAGCTAGTTCTACCCAATAGAATTTTAATTTACGTAGTTTCATTACCGTAAATTTCCATGTTCCAAACACGCTAAATAAGTCACGGATTCGAAAAGTATTCCCTTCATAGTTGGTTACGTGGATTACCAGACTTAAATTCCCCGTTCAAGGCATATTCACACTTAGAAGCATTTTCTCAGATTTCTCAGGTTTTTCCTAAAGCCAGTTTGGAAAATGAGGCTGATTTCACAGAAAATGTTCTTGGAGCCAGTTCTACCCAAAAGATATGTAATTTAAGTAGTTCACTCACCGTGACATTCCGTGTTCTGAACATGTTACATGCATCAAGGATTCGACAATCATCCTTTAATGAGTGTGAGCATGTGGATTATCAAATTTTCATCCACCTTACCAGACATGTTTTCACCTAGAAACATTTACTCACATTTCGCAGAATTTTTCCTAACGTCAGTTTCGAAAATCAGGCAGTTTTCGCAGAAAAATCCTCTTGTTGCATGTTCCATCCAATAGACATCTCATTTTCATAGATACCATCACCGTAACATTCCGTGTTCCTAAAAAACGGTTCATGCACCAAGGATTCAACAAATATTCACTGCTGAGTTGTTAGCATGTGAATTACCAATCTTTAATAAACCATTGAAGACATATTGTCACCTTAAAGCATTTACTCTGATTTCACAGCGTTTTCATAACACCAGTTTCGAAACTGAGGCAGATTTTTCAGTAAAACTCTCCTGGAGAGGGTTCTAACCAATAGATATGTAATTTGCATAGCTTCCCTCACCGAGAAAGACCGTGTTCCGAACAGGCTACATATATCAAGGATTTGAGAAACATTTTTAATGAGTTATGTACATGTGTATTACAGATCTTTCATCCACCATACAAGGCATACTGACACATAGAAACATTAACTCTGAGTTCACAGCTTTTTCCTAATAGCAGTTTTGAAAATCAGGCAGTTTTCAAAGGAAAAAACTGTTGGAGCGTGTTCTACCCAATAGGTACGTAAATTAAATAGATTCCCCCACTGTGAAATTACATGTTTCGAACACATTACATGCAGAAAAGTTTCGACAAAAATAAACTATAGAGTTGTTTGCATGAGGATGACAGGACTTTCATCACAATACAAGGCATATTGATGCTTAGAAGAATTTTCTCTGATTTCACAGAGCTTTCCAAACTCTAGTTTCGAAAATGAGGCAGATTTCACGGCAAAAACCTCTTGGAGCAGGTTCTAACCTATAGACATGTAATTAACATGGATTCGCTCTCCGTGAAATTCCGTGTTCTGAACACGATACATGCATCTCGGACTCGACAAATATTCACTACAATGTGGTTAGCATGTGGATTACAGCACTTTCATCCACCATACCAATCTTACTGACACTTTGAAGAATTTTCTCAGATTTCACAGTTTCGTTTTAATGCCAGATAAGAAAATGAGGCAGATTTGGCAAAAAAATGCTCTTGGAGCGAGTTATACACAAAAGATATGTAATTTACCTAGTTGTACTCACTGTGACATTCCGTGTTCTGAACACGTTACATGCATCACGGATTCGACAAACATTCACTACAGAGTTGGTAGCATAAGGATTACCGAACATTCACCCACCATAAATGCCATATTGACATTTTGAAGCACTTTCCCATATTTCAAAATGTTTTCCTAATGCCAGGTTTGAAAATGAGGCAGATTAACAAAAAATTCTCTTGGAGCAAGTACTTCCCATAGAAATGTAATTTACATAGCTTCCCTCACAGTGACATTCCAATTTCCGAACACTCTACATACTTCACGGATTTGACAAACATTATTAATGAGTTATGTACATGTGTATTACAGAACTTTCATCCACCATACAAGGCATATTTAAACCTAGAAACATTAACTCTGAATTTGCAGCCTTTTCCTAATGCCAGTTTCGAAAATCAGGCCGTTTTCTCCAGAAAAAATTTTTGGAGCGATTTCTTCCCAATAGACATGATATTTACATAGATTCCATCTCCGGAAACTTCCGTCATACAATCACGCTACATGCATAGGCTTTCTACAATTATTCACATCAGGTTTGTTTGCATGTGGCTTTATGAACTTCCATCACAATACAATGCATATTGACACTTTGAAGCATTTTCTCTGATTTTGAAGGAATTTCAAAATGCCAGTTTTGAAAATGAGGCAGATTTCGCAGAAAAAACTCTTGGAGTGAGTTCTACCCAAGAGACATGTATTTTACCGAGATACGCTCACCGTGATATTCTATGTTCTGAACACTCTCCATGTATCTCGGATTCGACAAATATTCTCTACAGAGTTGTTAGTATGCGGATTGCCGAACTTTCATCCACCATACAAGGCATATTTACACCTACAATTGATTAATCTGAGTTCGCAGCTTATTCCTAACGCCAGTTTCAAAAATCAGGCTGTTATCTCAGGAAAAACTCTTGGAGCGATTTCTAACCTAGGGAAATGTAATTTACATAAATTGCCTCGCCGTGACATTCCGTGTTCCAAACGTTCTACATGCATAACGGATTCGAAAAATATTCACTACAGATTTGTTAGCATGTGGATTACCGAACTTTCATCACAAAACATTGGATATTGATACTTAGAAGTATTTCCTCAGATTTTGCAGCGTTTTCCAAGCGCCAGTTTCAAAATTGAAGCAGTTTTCACAGAAAAATTCTATTGAAGTGAGTTCTACCAAATAGACAAGTAGTTTACATTGTTTCAATCACCGTGAAATTGCACGTTCCGAACATGGTACATGCATCACGGATTAGAAAAAAGATTCTTTAATATGTTGTGAAAAAGTGGATTACCAAACTTTCTTCCTACATAAAGGCATCTTTACACCTACAAATATTTTCTCACATTTTGCAGCTTTATCCAAATATCACATTTGAGTATCAAGCAATTTTCGCCGAAAAATTCTATTCTAGCTAGTTCTACGCAATAGAATTCTAATTTACATGGTTTCTTTACCGTGAAATTCTGTCTTCTGAACGCGCTACAAGAATCACAGTTTGAAAAATATTACTACACACTTGTTAACATATGGATTACCGGACTTTCATCCACCAATCAAGTCATATTGGCACTTAGAAGCATTTTCTCATATTTCGAAGATTTTTCCTAACACCAGATTTGAAAATGAGGCAGATTTTGCAGAAAAATTCTCTTGGAGCGAGTTCTACCCAATAGACATTTAATTTACATAGATGTGCTCATCATGACATTTTGTGATCTGAACACATTTCATGTATCTCGGTTTCGACAAATATTCACTACACAGATGTTAGCATTTGGATTACCAATCTTACATCCACCATACAAGGCATATTTACACCTACAAGTATTTACTCTCATTTCAAAGTTTTGTCCAAACGTCAAATTCTAAAATCATGCAATTTGTTCAGAAAAATTCTATTCAAGCTAGTTCTACCCAATAGAATTTTAATTTACGTAGTTTCATTACCGTAAACTTCCATGTTTCAAACACGCTAAATAAGTCACGGATTCGAAAAGTATTCCCTTCATAGTTGGTTACGTGGATTACCAGACTTAAATTCCCCGTTCAAGGCATATTCACACTTAGAAGCATTTTCTCAGATTTCTCAGGATTTTCCTAAAGCCAGTTTGGAAAATGAGGCTGATTTCACAGAAAATGTTCTTGGAGCCAGTTCTACCCAAAAGATATGTAATTTAACTAGTTCACTCACCGTGACATTCCGTGTTCTGAACATGTTACATGCATCAAGGATTCGACAATCATCCTTTAATGAGTGTGAGCATGTGGATTATCAAATTTTCATCCACCTTACAAGACATGTTTTCACCTAGAAACATTTACTCACATTTCGCAGAATTTTCCTAACGTCAGTTTCGAAAATCAGGCAGTTTTCGCAGAAAAATCCTCTTGTTGCATGTTCCATCCAATAGACATCTCATTTTCATAGATACCATCACCGTAACATTCCGTGTTCCTAAAAAACGGTTCATGCACCAAGGATTCAACAAATATTCACTGCTGAGTTGTTAGCATGTGAATTACCAATCTTTAATAAACCATTGAAGACATATTGTCACCTTAAAGCATTTACTCTGATTTCACAGCGTTTTCATACCACCAGTTTCGAAACTGAGGCAGATTTTTCAGTAAAACTCTCCTGGAGAGGGTTCTAACCAATAGATATGTAATTTGCATAGCTTCCCTCACCGAGAAAGATCGTGTTCCGAACACGCTACATACATCAAGGATTTGAGAAACATTTTTAATGAGTTATGTACATGTGTATTACAGATCTTTCATCCACCATACAAGGCATATTGACACATAGAAACATTAACTCTGAGTTCGCAGCTTTTTCCTAATAGCAGTTTCGAAAATCAGGCAGTTTTCAAAGGAAAAAACTGTTGGAGCGTGTTCTACCCAATAGGTACGTAAATTACATAGATTCCCCCACTGTGAAATTACATGTTTCGAACACATTACATGCAGAAAAGATTCGACAAATATAAACTATAGAGTTGTTTGCATGAGGATGACAGGACTTTCATCACAATACAAGGCATATTGATGCTTAGAAGCATTTTCTCTGATTTCACAGAGCTTTCCAAACGCCAGTTTTGAAAATGAGGCAGATTTCACGGCAAAAAACCTCTTGGAGCAGGTTCTAAACTATAGACATGTAATTAACATGGATTCGCTCTCCGTGAAATTCCGTGTTCTGTACACGATACGTGCATCTCGGACTCGACAAATATTCACTACAATGTGGTTAGCATGTGGATTACAGCACTTTCATCCACCATACAAAGCTTACTGACACTTTGAAGAATTTTCTCAGATTTCACAGGTTAGTTTTAATGCCAGGTAAGAAAATGAGGCAGATTTGGCAAAAAAAAAAATGCTCTTGGAGCGAGTTATACACAAAAGATATGTAATTTACCTAGTTTTACTCACCGTGACATTCCGTGTTCTGAACACGTTACATGCATCACGGATTCGACAAACATTCACTACAGAGTTGGTAGCATAAGGATTACCGAACATTCACCCACCATAAATGCCATATTGACATTTTGAAGCACTTTCCCATATTTCAAAATGTTTTCCTAATGCCAGGTTTGAAAATGAGGCAGATTAACAAAAAATTCTCTTGGAGCAAGTACTTCCCATAGAAATGTAATTTACATAGCTTCCCTCACAGTGACATTCCAATTTCCGAACACTCTACATACTTCACGGATTTGACAAACATTTTTAATGAGTTATGTACATGTGTATTACAGAACTTTCATCCACCATACAAGGCATATTTAAACCTAGAAACATTAACTCTGAATTTGCAGCCTTTTCCTAATGCCAGTTTCGAAAATCAGGCCGTTTTCTCCAGAAAAAATTTTTGGAGCGATTTCTTCCCAATACACATGATATTTACATAGATTCCATCTCCGGAAACTTCCGTCATACGATCACGCTACATGCATAGGCTTTCTACAATTATTCACATCAGGTTTGTTTGCATGTGGCTTTATGAACTTCCATCACAATACAATGCATATTGACACTTTGAAGCATTTTCTCTGATTTTGAAGGAATTTCCAAATGCCAGTTTCGAAAATGAGGCAGATTTCGCAGAAAAAACTCTTGGAGTGAGTTCTACCCAAGAGACATGTATTTTACCGAGATACGCTCACCGTGATATTCTATGTTCTGAACACTCTCCATGTATCTCGGATTCGACAAATATTCTCTACAGAGTTGTTAGTATGCGGATTGCCGAACTTTCATCCACCATACAAGGCATATTTACACCTACAATTGATTAATCTGAGTTCGCAGCTTATTCCTAACGCCAGTTTCAAAAATCAGGCTGTTATCTCAGGAAAAAACTCTTGGAGCGATTTCTAACCTAGGGAAATGTAATTTACATAAATTGCCTCGCCGTGACATTCCGTGTTCCAAACGTTCTACATGCATAACGGATTCGAAAAATATTCACTACAGATTTGTTAGCATGTGGATTACCGAACTTTCATCACAAAACATTGAATATTGATACTTAGAAGTATTTCCTCAGATTTTGCAGCGTTTTCCAAGCGCCAGTTTCAAAAATGAAGCAGTTTTCACAGAAAAATTCTATTGAAGTGAGTTCTACCAAATAGACAAGTAGTTTACATTGTTTCAATCACCGTGAAATTGCACGTTCCGAACATGGTACATGCATCACGGATTAGAAAAAAGATTCTTTAATATGTTGTGAAAAAGTGGATTACCAAACTTTCTTCCTACATAAAGGCATCTTTACACCTACAAATATTTTCTCACATTTTGCAGCTTTATCCAAATATCACATTTGAGTATCAAGCAATTTTCGCCGAAAAATTCTATTCTAGCTAGTTCTACCCAATAGAATTCTAATTTACACGGTTTCTTTACCATGAAATTCTGTCTTCTGAACGCGCTACAAGAATCACAGTTTGAAAAATATTACTACACACTTGTTAACATATGGATTACCGGACTTTCATCCATCAATCAAGTCATATTGGCACTTAGAAGCATTTTCTCATATTTCGAAGATTTTTCCTAACACCAGATTTGAAAATGAGGCAGATTTTGCAGAAAAATTCTCTTGGAGCGAGTTCTACCCAATAGACATTTAATTTACATAGATGTGCTCATCATGACATTTTGTGATCTGAACACATTTCATGTATCTCGGTTTCGACAAATATTCACTACACAGATGTTAGCATTTGGATTACCAATCTTACATCCACCATACAAGGCATATTTACACCTACAAGTATTTACTCTCATTTCAAAGTTTTGTCCAAACGTCAAATTCGAAAATCATGCAATTTGTTCAGAAAAATTCTATTCAAGCTAGTTCTACCCAATAGAATTTTAATTTACGTAGTTTCATTACCGTAAACTTCCATGTTCCAAACACGCTAAATAAGTCACGGATTCGAAAAGTATTCCCTTCATAGTTGGTTACGTGGATTACCAGACTTAAATTCCCCGTTCAAGGCATATTCACACTTAGAAGCATTTTCTCAGATTTCTCAGGCTTTTCCTAAAGCCAGTTTGGAAAATGAGGCTGATTTCACAGAAAATGTTCTTGGAGCCAGTTCTACCCAAAAGATATGTAATTTAACTAGTTCACTCACTGTGACATTCCGTGTTCTGAACATGTTACATGCATCAAGGATTCGACAATCATCCTTTAATGAGTGTGAGCATGTGGATTATCAAATTTTCATCCACCTTACCAGACATGTTTTCACCTAGAAACATTTACTCACATTTCGCAGAATTTTCCTAACGTCAGTTTCGAAAATCAGGCAGTTTTCGCAGAAAAATCCTCTTGTTGCATGTTCCATCCAATAGACATCTCATTTTCATAGATACCATCACCGTAACATTCCGTGTTCCTAAAAAACGGTTCATGCACCAAGGATTCAACAAATATTCACTGCTGAGTTGTTAGCATGTGAATTACCAATCTTTAATAAACCATTGAAGACATATTGTCACCTTAAAGCATTTACTCTGATTTCACAGCGTTTTCATAACACCAGGTTCGAAACTGAGGCAGATTTTTCAGTAAAACTCTCCTGGAGAGGGTTCTAACCAATAGATATATAATTTGCATAGCTTCCCTCACCGAGAAAGATCGTGTTCCGAACACGCTACATACATCAAGGATTTGAGAAACATTTTTAATGAGTTATGTACATGTGTATTACAGATCTTTCATCCACCATACAAGGCATATTGACACATAGAAACATTAACTCTGAGTTCGCAGCTTTTTCCTAATAGCAGTTTCGAAAATCAGGCAGTTTTCAAAGGAAAAAACTTTTGGAGCGTGTTCTACCCAATAGGTACGTAAATTACATAGATTCCCCCACTGTGAAATTACATGTTTCGAACACATTACATGCAGAAAAGTTTCGACAAATATAAACTATAGAGTTGTTTGCATGAGGATGACAGGACTTTCATCACAATACAAGGCATATTGATGCTTAGAAGCATTTTCTCTGATTTCACAGAGCTTTCCAAACGCCAGTTTCGAAAATGAGGCAGATTTCACGGCAAAAACCTCTTGGAGCAGGTTCTAACCTATAGACATGTAATTAACATGGATTCGCTCTCCGTGAAATTCCGTGTTCTGAACACGATACATGCATCTCGGACTCGACAAATATTCACTACAATGTGGTTAGCATGTGGATTACAGCACTTTCATCCACCATACAAAGCTTACTGACACTTTGAAGAATTTTCTCAGATTTCACAGGTTAGTTTTAATGCCAGGTAAGAAAATGAGGCAGATTTGGCAAAAAAAAAAATGCTCTTGGAGCGAGTTATACACAAAAGATATGTAATTTACCTAGTTTTACTCACCGTGACATTCCGTGTTCTGAACACGTTACATGCATCACGGATTCGACAAACATTCACTACAGAGTTGGTAGCATAAGGATTACCGAACATTCACCCACCATAAATGCCATATTGACATTTTGAAGCACTTTCCCATATTTCAAAATGTTTTCCTAATGCCAGGTTTGAAAATGAGGCAGATTAACAAAAAATTCTCTTGGAGCAAGTTCTTCCCATAGAAATGTAATTTACATAGCTTCCCTCACAGTGACATTCCAATTTCCGAACACTCTACATACTTCACGGATTTGACAAACATTATTAATGAGTTATGTACATGTGTATTACAGAACTTTCATCCACCATACAAGGCATATTTAAACCTAGAAACATTAACTCTGAATTTGCAGCCTTTTCCTAATGCCAGTTTCGAAAATCAGGCCGTTTTCTCCAGAAAAAATTTTTGGAGCGATTTCTTCCCAATACACATGATATTTACATAGATTCCATCTCCGGAAACTTCCGTCATACGATCACGCTACATGCATAGGCTTTCTACAATTATTCACATCAGGTTTGTTTGCATGTGGCTTTATGAACTTCCATCACAATACAATGAATATTGACACTTTGAAGCATTTTCTCTGATTTTGAAGGAATTTCAAAATGCCAGTTTCGAAAATGAGGCAGATTTCGCAGAAAAAACTCTTGGAGTGAGTTCTACCCAAGAGACATGTATTTTACCGAGATACGCTCACCGTGATATTCTATGTTCTGAACACTCTCCATGTATCTCGGATTCGACAAATATTCTCTACAGAGTTGTTAGTATGCGGATTGCCGAACTTTCATCCACCATACAAGGCATATTTACACCTACAATTGATTAATCTGAGTTCGCAGCTTATTCCTAACGCCAGTTTCAAAAATCAGGCTGTTATCTCAGGAAAAAACTCTTGGAGCGATTTCTAACCTAGGGAAATGTAATTTACATAAATTGCCTCGCCGTGACATTCCGTGTTCCAAACGTTCTACATGCATAACAGATTCGAAAAATATTCACTACAGATTTGTTAGCATGTGGATTACCGAACTTTCATCACAAAACATTGGATATTGATACTTAGAAGTATTTCCTCAGATTTTGCAGCGTTTTCCAAGCGCCAGTTTCAAAATTGAAGCAGTTTTCACAGAAAAATTCTATTGAAGTGAGTTCTACCAAATAGACAAGTAGTTTACATTGTTTCAATCACCGTGAAATTGCACGTTCCGAACATGGTACATGCATCACGGATTAGAAAAAAGATTCTTTAATATGTTGTGAAAAAGTGGATTACCAAACTTTCTTCCTACATAAAGGCATCTTTACACCTACAAATATTTTCTCACATTTTGCAGCTTTATCCAAATATCACATTTGAGTATCAAGCAATTTTCGCCGAAAAATTCTATTCTAGCTAGTTCTACGCAATAGAATTCTAATTTACATGGTTTCTTTACCGTGAAATTCTGTCTTCTGAACGCGCTACAAGAATCACAGTTTGAAAAATATTACTACACACTTGTTAACATATGGATTACCGGACTTTCATCCACCAATCAAGTCATATTGGCACTTAGAAGCATTTTCTCATATTTCGAAGATTTTTCCTAACACCAGATTTGAAAATGAGGCAGATTTTGCAGAAAAATTCTCTTGGAGCGAGTTCTACCCAATAGACATTTAATTTACATAGATGTGCTCATCATGACATTTTGTGATCTGAACACATTTCATGTATCTCGGTTTCGACAAATATTCACTACACAGATGTTAGCATTTGGATTACCAATCTTACATCCACCATACAAGGCATATTTACACCTACAAGTATTTACTCTCATTTCAAAGTTTTGTCCAAACGTCAAATTCGAAAATCATGCAATTTGTTCAGAAAAATTCTATTCAAGCTAGTTCTACCCAATAGAATTTTAATTTACGTAGTTTCATTACCGTAAACTTCCATGTTTCAAACACGCTAAATAAGTCACGGATTCGAAAAGTATTCCCTTCATAGTTGGTTACGTGGATTACCAGACTTAAATTCCCCGTTCAAGGCATATTCACACTTAGAAGCATTTTCTCAGATTTCTCAGGCTTTTCCTAAAGCCAGTTTGGAAAATGAGGCTGATTTCACAGAAAATGTTCTTGGAGCCAGTTCTACCCAAAAGATATGTAATTTAACTAGTTCACTCACCGTGACATTCCGTGTTCTGAACATGTTACATGCATCAAGGATTCGACAATCATCCTTTAATGAGTGTGAGCATGTGGATTATCAAATTTTCATCCACCTTACAAGACATGTTTTCACCTAGAAACATTTACTCACATTTCGCAGAATTTTCCTAACGTCAGTTTCGAAAATCAGGCAGTTTTCGCAGAAAAATCCTCTTGTTGCATGTTCCATCCAATAGACATCTCATTTTCATAGATACCATCACCGTAACATTCCGTGTTCCTAAAAAACGGTTCATGCACCAAGGATTCAACAAATATTCACTGCTGAGTTGTTAGCATGTGAATTACCAATCTTTAATAAACCATTGAAGACATATTGTCACCTTAAAGCATTTACTCTGATTTCACAGCGTTTTCATAACACCAGTTTCGAAACTGAGGCAGATTTTTCAGTAAAACTCTCCTGGAGAGGGTTCTAACCAATAGATATGTAATTTGCATAGCTTCCCTCACCGAGAAAGATCGTGTTCCGAACACGCTACATACATCAAGGATTTGAGAAACATTTTTAATGAGTTATGTACATGTGTATTACAGATCTTTCATCCACCATACAAGGCATATTGACACATAGAAACATTAACTCTGAGTTCGCAGCTTTTTCCTAATAGCAGTTTCGAAAATCAGGCAGTTTTCAAAGGAAAAAACTGTTGGAGCGTGTTCTACCCAATAGGTACGTAAATTACATAGATTCCCCCACTGTGAAATTACATGTTTCGAACACATTACATGCAGAAAAGTTTCGACAAATATAAACTATAGAGTTGTTTGCATGAGGATGACAGGACTTTCATCACAATACAAGGCATATTGATGCTTAGAAGCATTTTCTCTGATTTCACAGAGCTTTCCAAACGCCAGTTTCGAAAATGAGGCAGATTTCACGGCAAAAACCTCTTGGAGCAGGTTCTAACCTATAGACATGTAATTAACATGGATTCGCTCTCCGTGAAATTCCGTGTTCTGAACACGATACGTGCATCTCGGACTCGACAAATATTCACTACAATGTGGTTAGCATGTGGATTACAGCACTTTCATCCACCATACAAAGCTTACTGACACTTTGAAGAATTTTCTCAGATTTCACAGGTTAGTTTTAATGCCAGGTAAGAAAATGAGGCAGATTTGGCAAAAAAAAAAATGCTCTTGGAGCGAGTTATACACAAAAGATATGTAATTTACCTAGTTTTACTCACCGTGACATTCCGTGTTCTGAACACGTTACATGCATCACGGATTCGACAAACATTCACTACAGAGTTGGTAGCATAAGGATTACCGAACATTCACCCACCATAAATGCCATATTGACATTTTGAAGCACTTTCCCATATTTCAAAATGTTTTCCTAATGCCAGGTTTGAAAATGAGGCAGATTAACAAAAAATTCTCTTGGAGCAAGTTCTTCCCATAGAAATGTAATTTACATAGCTTCCCTCACAGTGACATTCCAATTTCCGAACACTCTACATACTTCACGGATTTGACAAACATTATTAATGAGTTATGTACATGTGTATTACAGAACTTTCATCCACCATACAAGGCATATTTAAACCTAGAAACATTAACTCTGAATTTGCAGCCTTTTCCTAATGCCAGTTTCGAAAATCAGGCCGTTTTCTCCAGAAAAAATTTTTGGAGCGATTTCTTCCCAATACACATGATATTTACATAGATTCCATCTCCGGAAACTTCCGTCATACGATCACGCTACATGCATAGGCTTTCTACAATTATTCACATCAGGTTTGTTTGCATGTGGCTTTATGAACTTCCATCACAATACAATGAATATTGACACTTTGAAGCATTTTCTCTGATTTTGAAGGAATTTCAAAATGCCAGTTTCGAAAATGAGGCAGATTTCGCAGAAAAAACTCTTGGAGTGAGTTCTACCCAAGAGACATGTATTTTACCGAGATACGCTCACCGTGATATTCTATGTTCTGAACACTCTCCATGTATCTCGGATTCGACAAATATTCTCTACAGAGTTGTTAGTATGCGGATTGCCGAACTTTCATCCACCATACAAGGCATATTTACACCTACAATTGATTAATCTGAGTTCGCAGCTTATTCCTAACGCCAGTTTCAAAAATCAGGCTGTTATCTCAGGAAAAAACTCTTGGAGCGATTTCTAACCTAGGGAAATGTAATTTACATAAATTGCCTCGCCGTGACATTCCGTGTTCCAAACGTTCTACATGCATAACGGATTCGAAAAATATTCACTACAGATTTGTTAGCATGTGGATTACCGAACTTTCATCACAAAACATTGGATATTGATACTTAGAAGTATTTCCTCAGATTTTGCAGCGTTTTCCAAGCGCCAGTTTCAAAATTGAAGCAGTTTTCACAGAAAAATTCTATTGAAGTGAGTTCTACCAAATAGACAAGTAGTTTACATTGTTTCAATCACCGTGAAATTGCACGTTCCGAACATGGTACATGCATCACGGATTAGAAAAAAGATTCTTTAATATGTTGTGAAAAAGTGGATTACCAAACTTTCTTCCTACATAAAGGCATCTTTACACCTACAAATATTTTCTCACATTTTGCAGCTTTATCCAAATATCACATTTGAGTATCAAGCAATTTTCGCCGAAAAATTCTATTCTAGCTAGTTCTACGCAATAGAATTCTAATTTACATGGTTTCTTTACCGTGAAATTCTGTCTTCTGAACGCGCTACAAGAATCACAGTTTGAAAAATATTACTACACACTTGTTAACATATGGATTACCGGACTTTCATCCACCAATCAAGTCATATTGGCACTTAGAAGCATTTTCTCATATTTCGAAGATTTTTCCTAACACCAGATTTGAAAATGAGGCAGATTTTGCAGAAAAATTCTCTTGGAGCGAGTTCTACCCAATAGACATTTAATTTACATAGATGTGCTCATCATGACATTTTGTGATCTGAACACATTTCATGTATCTCGGTTTCGACAAATATTCACTACACAGATGTTAGCATTTGGATTACCAATCTTACATCCACCATACAAGGCATATTTACACCTACAAGTATTTACTCTCATTTCAAAGTTTTGTCCAAACGTCAAATTCGAAAATCATGCAATTTGTTCAGAAAAATTCTATTCAAGCTAGTTCTACCCAATAGAATTTTAATTTACGTAGTTTCATTACCGTAAACTTCCATGTTTCAAACACGCTAAATAAGTCACGGATTCGAAAAGTATTCCCTTCATAGTTGGTTACGTGGATTACCAGACTTAAATTCCCCGTTCAAGGCATATTCACACTTAGAAGCATTTTCTCAGATTTCTCAGGCTTTTCCTAAAGCCAGTTTGGAAAATGAGGCTGATTTCACAGAAAATGTTCTTGGAGCCAGTTCTACCCAAAAGATATGTAATTTAACTAGTTCACTCACCGTGACATTCCGTGTTCTGAACATGTTACATGCATCAAGGATTCGACAATCATCCTTTAATGAGTGTGAGCATGTGGATTATCAAATTTTCATCCACCTTACAAGACATGTTTTCACCTAGAAACATTTACTCACATTTCGCAGAATTTTCCTAACGTCAGTTTCGAAAATCAGGCAGTTTTCGCAGAAAAATCCTCTTGTTGCATGTTCCATCCAATAGACATCTCATTTTCATAGATACCATCACCGTAACATTCCGTGTTCCTAAAAAACGGTTCATGCACCAAGGATTCAACAAATATTCACTGCTGAGTTGTTAGCATGTGAATTACCAATCTTTAATAAACCATTGAAGACATATTGTCACCTTAAAGCATTTACTCTGATTTCACAGCGTTTTCATAACACCAGTTTCGAAACTGAGGCAGATTTTTCAGTAAAACTCTCCTGGAGAGGGTTCTAACCAATAGATATGTAATTTGCATAGCTTCCCTCACCGAGAAAGACCGTGTTCCGAACAGGCTACATACATCAAGGATTTGAGAAACATTTTTAATGAGTTATGTACATGTGTATTACAGATCTTTCATCCACCATACAAGGCATATTGACACATAGAAACATTAACTCTGAGTTCGCAGCTTTTTCCTAATAGCAGTTTCGAAAATCAGGCAGTTTTCAAAGGAAAAAACTGTTGGAGCGTGTTCTACCCAATAGGTACGTAAATTACATAGATTCCCCCACTGTGAAATTACATGTTTCGAACACATTACATGCAGAAAAGTTTCGACAAATATAAACTATAGAGTTGTTTGCATGAGGATGACAGGACTTTCATCACAATACAAGGCATATTGATGCTTAGAAGCATTTTCTCTGATTTCACAGAGCTTTCCAAACGCCAGTTTCGAAAATGAGGCAGATTTCACGGCAAAAACCTCTTGGAGCAGGTTCTAACCTATAGACATGTAATTAACATGGATTCGCTCTCCGTGAAATTCCGTGTTCTGAACACGATACGTGCATCTCGGACTCGACAAATATTCACTACAATGTGGTTAGCATGTGGATTACAGCACTTTCATCCACCATACAAAGCTTACTGACACTTTGAAGAATTTTCTCAGATTTCACAGGTTAGTTTTAATGCCAGGTAAGAAAATGAGGCAGATTTGGCAAAAAAAAAAATGCTCTTGGAGCGAGTTATACACAAAAGATATGTAATTTACCTAGTTTTACTCACCGTGACATTCCGTGTTCTGAACACGTTACATGCATCACGGATTCGACAAACATTCACTACAGAGTTGGTAGCATAAGGATTACCGAACATTCACCCACCATAAATGCCATATTGACATTTTGAAGCACTTTCCCATATTTCAAAATGTTTTCCTAATGCCAGGTTTGAAAATGAGGCAGATTAACAAAAAATTCTCTTGGAGCAAGTTCTTCCCATAGAAATGTAATTTACATAGCTTCCCTCACAGTGACATTCCAATTTCCGAACACTCTACATACTTCACGGATTTGACAAACATTATTAATGAGTTATGTACATGTGTATTACAGAACTTTCATCCACCATACAAGGCATATTTAAACCTAGAAACATTAACTCTGAATTTGCAGCCTTTTCCTAATGCCAGTTTCGAAAATCAGGCCGTTTTCTCCAGAAAAAATTTTTGGAGCGATTTCTTCCCAATACACATGATATTTACATAGATTCCATCTCCGGAAACTTCCGTCATACGATCACGCTACATGCATAGGCTTTCTACAATTATTCACATCAGGTTTGTTTGCATGTGGCTTTATGAACTTCCATCACAATACAATGAATATTGACACTTTGAAGCATTTTCTCTGATTTTGAAGGAATTTCAAAATGCCAGTTTCGAAAATGAGGCAGATTTCGCAGAAAAAACTCTTGGAGTGAGTTCTACCCAAGAGACATGTATTTTACCGAGATACGCTCACCGTGATATTCTATGTTCTGAACACTCTCCATGTATCTCGGATTCGACAAATATTCTCTACAGAGTTGTTAGTATGCGGATTGCCGAACTTTCATCCACCATACAAGGCATATTTACACCTACAATTGATTAATCTGAGTTCGCAGCTTATTCCTAACGCCAGTTTCAAAAATCAGGCTGTTATCTCAGGAAAAAACTCTTGGAGCGATTTCTAACCTAGGGAAATGTAATTTACATAAATTGCCTCGCCGTGACATTCCGTGTTCCAAACGTTCTACATGCATAACGGATTCGAAAAATATTCACTACAGATTTGTTAGCATGTGGATTACCGAACTTTCATCACAAAACATTGGATATTGATACTTAGAAGTATTTCCTCAGATTTTGCAGCGTTTTCCAAGCGCCAGTTTCAAAATTGAAGCAGTTTTCACAGAAAAATTCTATTGAAGTGAGTTCTACCAAATAGACAAGTAGTTTACATTGTTTCAATCACCGTGAAATTGCACGTTCCGAACATGGTACATGCATCACGGATTAGAAAAAAGATTCTTTAATATGTTGTGAAAAAGTGGATTACCAAACTTTCTTCCTACATAAAGGCATCTTTACACCTACAAATATTTTCTCACATTTTGCAGCTTTATCCAAATATCACATTTGAGTATCAAGCAATTTTCGCCGAAAAATTCTATTCTAGCTAGTTCTACGCAATAGAATTCTAATTTACATGGTTTCTTTACCGTGAAATTCTGTCTTCTGAACGCGCTACAAGAATCACAGTTTGAAAAATATTACTACACACTTGTTAACATATGGATTACCGGACTTTCATCCACCAATCAAGTCATATTGGCACTTAGAAGCATTTTCTCATATTTCGAAGATTTTTCCTAACACCAGATTTGAAAATGAGGCAGATTTTGCAGAAAAATTCTCTTGGAGCGAGTTCTACCCAATAGACATTTAATTTACATAGATGTGCTCATCATGACATTTTGTGATCTGAACACATTTCATGTATCTCGGTTTCGACAAATATTCACTACACAGATGTTAGCATTTGGATTACCAATCTTACATCCACCATACAAGGCATATTTACACCTACAAGTATTTACTCTCATTTCAAAGTTTTGTCCAAACGTCAAATTCGAAAATCATGCAATTTGTTCAGAAAAATTCTATTCAAGCTAGTTCTACCCAATAGAATTTTAATTTACGTAGTTTCATTACCGTAAACTTCCATGTTTCAAACACGCTAAATAAGTCACGGATTCGAAAAGTATTCCCTTCATAGTTGGTTACGTGGATTACCAGACTTAAATTCCCCGTTCAAGGCATATTCACACTTAGAAGCATTTTCTCAGATTTCTCAGGCTTTTCCTAAAGCCAGTTTGGAAAATGAGGCTGATTTCACAGAAAATGTTCTTGGAGCCAGTTCTACCCAAAAGATATGTAATTTAACTAGTTCACTCACCGTGACATTCCGTGTTCTGAACATGTTACATGCATCAAGGATTCGACAATCATCCTTTAATGAGTGTGAGCATGTGGATTATCAAATTTTCATCCACCTTACAAGACATGTTTTCACCTAGAAACATTTACTCACATTTCGCAGAATTTTCCTAACGTCAGTTTCGAAAATCAGGCAGTTTTCGCAGAAAAATCCTCTTGTTGCATGTTCCATCCAATAGACATCTCATTTTCATAGATACCATCACCGTAACATTCCGTGTTCCTAAAAAACGGTTCATGCACCAAGGATTCAACAAATATTCACTGCTGAGTTGTTAGCATGTGAATTACCAATCTTTAATAAACCATTGAAGACATATTGTCACCTTAAAGCATTTACTCTGATTTCACAGCGTTTTCATAACACCAGTTTCGAAACTGAGGCAGATTTTTCAGTAAAACTCTCCTGGAGAGGGTTCTAACCAATAGATATGTAATTTGCATAGCTTCCCTCACCGAGAAAGACCGTGTTCCGAACAGGCTACATACATCAAGGATTTGAGAAACATTTTTAATGAGTTATGTACATGTGTATTACAGATCTTTCATCCACCATACAAGGCATATTGACACATAGAAACATTAACTCTGAGTTCGCAGCTTTTTCCTAATAGCAGTTTCGAAAATCAGGCAGTTTTCAAAGGAAAAAACTGTTGGAGCGTGTTCTACCCAATAGGTACGTAAATTACATAGATTCCCCCACTGTGAAATTACATGTTTCGAACACATTACATGCAAAAAAGATTGGACAAAAATAAACTATAGAGTTGTTTGCATGAGGATGACGACTTTCATCACAATACAAGGCATATTGATGCTTAGAAGCATTTTCTCTGATTTCACAGAGCTTTCCAAACGCCAGTTTCGAAAATGAGGCAGATTTCACGGCAAAAACCTCTTGGAGCAGGTTCTAACCTATAGACATGTAATTAACATGGATTCGCTCTCCGTGAAATTCCGTGTTCTGAACACGATACGTGCATCTCGGACTCGACAAATATTCACTACAATGTGGTTAGCATGTGGATTACAGCACTTTCATCCACCATACAAAGCTTACTGACACTTTGAAGAATTTTCTCAGATTTCACAGGTTAGTTTTAATGCCAGATAAGAAAATGAGGCAGATTTGGCAAAAAAAAAAAATGCTCTTGGAGCGAGTTATACACAAAAGATATGTAATTTACCTAGTTTTACTCACCGTGACTTTCCGTGTTCTGAACACGTTACATGCATCACGGATTCGACAAACATTCACTACAGAGTTGGTAGCATAAGGATTACCGAACATTCACCCACCATAAATGCCATATTGACATTTTGAAGCACTTTCCCATATTTCAAAATGTTTTCCTCATGTCAGGTTTGAAAATGAGGCAGATTAACAAAAAATTCTCTTGGAGCAAGTACTTCCCATAGAAATGTAATTTACATAGCTTCCCTCACAGTGACATTCCAATTTCCGAACACTCTACATACTTCACGGATTTGACAAACATTATTAATGTGTATGTACATGTGTATTACAGAACTTTCATCCACCATACAAGGCATATTTAAACCTAGAAACATTAACTCTGAATTTGCAGCCTTTTCCTAATGCCAGTTTCGAAAATCAGGCCGTTTTCTCCAGAAAAAATTTTTGGAGCGATTTCTTCCCAATAGACATGAAATTTACATAGATTCCATCTCCGGAAATTTCCGTCATAAGATCACGCTACATGCATAGGCTTTCTACAATTATTCACATCAGGTTTGTTTGCATGTGGCTTTATGAACTTCCATCACAATACAATGCATATTGACACTTTGAAGCATTTTCTCTGATTTTGAAGGAATTTCCAAATGCCAGTTTCGAAAATGAGGCAGATTTCGCAGAAAAAACTCTTGGAGTGAGTTCTACCCAAGAGACATGTATTTTACCGAGATACGCTCACCGTGATATTCTATGTTCTGAACACTCTCCATGTATCTCGGATTCGACAAATATTCTCTACAGAGTTGTTAGTATGCGGATTGCCGAACTTTCATCCACCATACAAGGCATATTTACACCTACAAATGATTAATCTGAGTTCGCAGCTTATTCCCAATGCCAGTTTCAAAAATCAGGCTGTTATCTCAGGAAAAAACTCTTGGAGCGATTTCTAACCTAGGGAAATGTAATTTACATAAATTGCCTCGCCGTGACATTCCGTGTTCCAAACGTTCTACATGCATAACGGATTCGAAAAATATTCACTACAGATTTGTTAGCATGTGGATTACCGAACTTTCATCACAAAACATTGAATATTGATACTTAGAAGTATTTCCTCAGATTTTGCAGCGTTTTCCAAGCGCCAGTTTCACAATTGAAGCAGTTTTCACAGAAAAATTCTATTGAAGTGAGTTCTACCAAATAGACAAGTAGTTTACATTGTTTCAATCACCGTGAAATTGCACGTTCCGAACATGGTACATGCATCACGGATTAGAAAAAAGATTCTTTAATATGTTGTTAAAAAAGTGGATTACCAAACTTTCTTCCTACATAAAGGCATCTTTACACCTACAAATATTTTCTCACATTTTGCAGCTTTATCCAAATATCACATTTGAGTATCAAGCAATTTTCGCCGAAAAATTCTATTCTAGCTAGTTGTACGCAATAGAATTCTAATTTACATGGTTTATTTACCGTGAAAATCTGTCTTCCGAACGCACTACAAGAATCACAGTTTGAAAAATATTACTACACACTTGTTAACATATGGATTACCGGACTTTCATCCACCAATCAAGTCATATTGGCACTTAGAAGCATTTTCTCATATTTTGAAGATTTTTCCTAACACCAGATTTGAAAATGAGGCAGATTTTGCAGAAAAATTCCCTTGGAGCGAGTTCTACCCAATAGACATTTAATTTACATAGATGTGCTCATCATGACATTTTGTGATCTGAACACATTTCATGTATCTCGGTTTTGACCAATATTCACTACAGAGATGTTAGCATTTGGATTACCAATCTTACATCCACCATACAAGGCATATTTACACCTACAAGTATTTACTCTCATTTCAAAGTTTTGTCCAAACGTCAAATTCGAAAATCATGCAATTTGTTCAGAAAAATTCTATTCAAGCTAGTTCTACCCAATAGAATTTTAATTTACGTAGTTTCATTACCGTAAACTTCCATGTTCCAAACACGCTAAATAAGTCACGGATTCGAAAAGTATTCCCTTCATAGTTGGTTACGTGGATTACCAGACTTAAATTCCCCGTTCAAGGCATATTCACACTTAGAAGCATTTTCTCAGATTTCTCGGGTTTTTCCTAAAGCCAGTTTGGAAAATGAGGCTGATTTCACAGAAAATGTTCTTGGAGCCAGTTCTACCCAAAAGATATGTAATTTAAGTAGTTCACTCAACGTGACATTCCGTGTTCTGAACATGTTACATGCATCAAGCATTCGACAATCATCCTTTAATGAGTGTGAGCATGTGGATTATCAAATTTTCATCCACCTTACCAGACATGTTTCACCTAGAAACATTTACTCACATTTCGCAGAATTTTTCCTAACGTCAGTTTCGAAAATCAGGCAGTTTTCGCAGAAAAATCCTCTTGTTGCATGTTCCATCAAATAGACATCTCATTTTCATAGATACCATCACCGTAACATTCCGTGTTCCTAAATAACGGTTCATGCACCTAGGATTCAACAAATATGCACTGCTGAGTTGTTAGCATGTGAATTACCAATCTTTAATAAACCATTGAAGACATATTGTCACCTTAAAGCATTTACTCTGATTTCACAGCGTTTTCATAACACCAGTTTCGAAACTGAGGCAGATTTTTCAGTAAAACTCTCCTGGAGAGGGTTCTAACCAATAGATATGTAATTTGCATAGCTTCCCTCACCGAGAAAGACCGTGTTCCGAAAAGGCTACATACATCAAGGATTTGAGAAACATTTTTAATGAGTTATGTACATGTGTATTACAGATCTTTCATCCACCATACAAGGCATATTGACACATAGAAACATTAACTCTGAGTTCGCAGCTTTTTCCTAATAGCAGTTTCGAAAATCAGGCAGTTTTCAAAGGAAAAAACTGTTGGAGCGTGTTCTACCCAATAGGTACGTAAATTACATAGATTCCCCCACTGTGAAATTACATGTTTCGAACACATTACATGCAAAAAAGATTGGACAAAAATAAACTATAGAGTTGTTTGCATGAGGATGACAGGACTTTCATCACAATACAAGGCATATTGATGCTTAGAAGCATTTTCTCTGATTTCACAGAGCTTTCCAAACGCCAGTTTCGAAAATGAGGCAGATTTCACGGCAAAAACCTCTTGGAGCAGGTTCTAACCTATAGACATGTAATTAACATGGATTCGCTCTCCGTGAAATTCCGTGTTCTGAACACGATACGTGCATCTCGGACTCGACAAATATTCACTACAATGTGGTTAGCATGTGGATTACAGCACTTTCATCCACCATACAAATCTTACTGGCACTTTGAAGAATTTTCTCAGATTTCACAGGTTAGTTTTAATGCCAGATAAGAAAATGAGGCATATTTGGCAAAAAAAAAAATGCTCTTGGAGCGAGTTATACACAAAAGATATGTAATTTACCTAGTTTTACTCACCGTGACATTCCGTGTTCTGAACACGTTACATGCATCACGGATTCGACAAACATTCACTACAGAGTTGGTAGCATAAGGATTACCGAACATTCACCCGCCGTAAATGCCATATTGACATTTTGAAGCACTTTCCCATATTTCAAAATGTTTTCCTAATGCCAGGTTTGAAAATGAGGCAGATTAACAAAAAATTCTCTTGGAGCAAGTACTTCCCATAGAAATGTAATTTACATAGCTTCCCTCACAGTGACATTCCAATTTTCGAACACTCTACATACTTCACGGATTTGACAAACATTATTAATGAGTTATGTACATGTGTATTACAGAACTTTCATCCACCATACAAGGCATATTTAAACCTAGAAACATTAACTCTGAATTTGCAGCCTTTTCCTAATGCCAGTTTCGAAAATCAGGCCGTTTTCTCCAGAAAAAATTTTTGGAGCGATTTCTTCCCAATAGACATGAAATTTACATAGATTCCATCTCCGGAAATTTCCGTCATAAGATCACGCTACATACATAGGCTTTCTACAATTATTCACATCAGGTTTGTTTGCATGTGGCTTTATGAACTTCCATCACAATACAATGCATATTGACACTTTGAAGCATTTTCTCTGATTTTGAAGGAATTTCCAAATGCCAGTTTCGAAAATGAGGCAGATTTTGCAGAAAAAACTCTTGGAGTGAGTTCTACCCAAGAGACATGTATTTTACCGAGATACGCTCACCGTGATATTCTATGTTCTGAACACTCTCCATGTATCTCGGATTCGACAAATATTCTCTACAGAGTTGTTAGTATGCGGATTGCCGAACTTTCATCCACCATACAAGGCATATTTACACCTACAATTGATTAATCTGAGTTTGCAGCTTATTCCTAAAGCCAGTTTCAAAAATCAGGCTGTTATCTCAGGAAAAAACTCTTGGAGCGATTTCTAACCAAGAGAAATGTAATTTACATAAATTGCCTTGCCATGACATTCCGTGTTCCAAACGTTCTACATGCATAACGGATTCGAAAAATATTCACTACAGATTTGTTAGCATGTGGATTACCGAACTTTCATCACAAAACTTTGAATATGGATACTTAGAAGTATTTCCTCAGATTTTGCAGCGTTTTCCAAAAGCGAGTTTCAATAATGAAACATTTATTGCAGAAAAATCCTCTTGGAGCGAGTTCTACCCAATAGAGAAGTAATTTACATTGTTTCAGTCACCGTGAAATTCCACGTTCCAAGCACGGTATATGCATCACGGATTAGAAAAAGATTCTTTAATATGTTGTGAAAATGTGGATTACCGAACATTCTTCCAACATAAAGGCATATATACACCTAGAAATATTTAATCTCATTTTGAAGCTTTCTATAAACTTCAGATTCGATAATCATGCAATTTTCGCAGAAAAATTCTATTCTAGCTAGTTCTACCCAATAGAATTGTAATTTAAATTGTTTCATTACTGTGAAATTCCATTTTCCAAAAGCGCTACATGAATCAAGGTTTGAAAAATACTTACTACACTGTTATTAACATGTGGATTACCGGACTTTCATTCACCATTCAAGGCATATTTACACTTAGAAGCATTTTCTCAGAATTCACAGGGTTCTCCATATGTCAGTTTTGAAAATGAGGCACATTTCGCAGAAAAATTCTCTTCAAGCGAGTTCTACCCAATAGACATGTAATTTACATTGTTTCCTTCAATATGACACTCTGTATTCCGTACACATTACATGCATCACGAATTCGACAAACATTCTCTAATGAGTGTGAGCATGTGGATTACTAAAATTTCATCCACCATACAAGGCATATTTACACCTACTTGTAGTTATTCTGATTTCGCAGGTTTTTCCTAACATCCAGTTTTGAAAATCATGAAATTTTCGCAGAAAAATTCAATTCGAGCGAGTTCTATCCAGTAGAATTGTTATTTTCCGAGTTTCACTCAACGAGACCTTCCGTGTTCCAAAAATGTTACAATAATCACGGCTTCGACAAACATTATTTGATGACCATGAGCATGTGGATTACCAATGTTTCAACCACAATACAAGGCATATTTACACCTAGGAACATTTACTTAGAATTCACAGATTTTTCCTAATGTCAGTTATGACAATAAGGCAGTTTTCGCAGAAAAATTCTCTTGCTGCATGTTCTATCCAATAGACATCCCATTTTCATAGATACCTTCACCGTAACATTCCGTGTTCCGAAAAAGTCACATGCACCATGGATTCATCAAATATTCACTCCTGAGTTGTTAGAATGTGAATTAAACATCTTTATTAAACAATTGAAGACATATTGTCACCTTAAAGCTTTTGCTCAGGTTTTGCAGTGTTTTCATAACACCAGTTTACAAACAGAGGTAGATTTTACAGTAAAATGCTCCTGGAGCGGGTTCTCACCAATAGATATGTAATTTACATAGTTTCCTTCAACGTGACATTCCGTGTGCCGAACCCACTACATATATCACGGATTTGAGAAACATTTTTAATGAGTTGTGTACATGTGTATTACAGAACTTTCATGCACCATAGAAGGCATATTTACACCTAGAAACATTAACTCTGATTTTGCAGCTTTTTCCTAATAGCAGTTTCGAAAATCAGGCAGTTTCCTAAGGAAAAAACTGTTGGAGCGTGTTCTACCCAATAGATATGTAAATTAAATAGATTCTCCTGCTGTGAAATTCCGTGTTTCGCACACGCTACATGCAGATAGGATTCGACAAAAATACACTACATAGTTGTTTGCATGTGGATTACAGGGCTTTCATCACAATACAAGGCATATTGATACTTAAAAGCATTTTCTCTGATTTCACTGAGATTTCCAAACGCCAGTTTCGATACTGAGGCAGATATCACGGCAAAATTCTCTTGGAGTGGGTTCAAAACAATAGACATGTAATTTACATGGATTCGCTCACCGTGAAATTCCGTGTTCCGAACACGCTACATGCATCTCGGATTCGACAAATATTCACTACAGAGTTGTTAGCAAGTGGATTACAGCAGTTTCATCCACCATAGATGGCTTACTGACACTTTGAAGACTTTCCTCAGATTTCACAGGTTAGTTTAAATGCCAGGTTTGAAAATGAGGCAGATTTGGCAGGAAAATGCTCTTGGAGCGAGTTCTAACCAAAAGATATGTAATTTGCTTAGTTTCACTCACCGTGATTTTCCGTGATCTGAACACGTAACATGCATCACGGATTCGACAAACATCCTTTAATGAGTTGTGATCAAGTGTAGTACCTAACTTTCATCCACTTTACAATGCATATTTATACCTAGAAATTTTTTTCTGATTTAGTAGATTTCTCGTAATGTCAGTTTTTTAATCATGCAGTTTTCGCAGAAAAATCCTCATGGAGCGAGTTCTACACAATAGACTTGCAATTTACATAGAATCTGTCATCGTGAAATTCCGTGTTCCGAAAAAGCTACATGCATCACGGATTCGACAAATATTCACTACAGAGTTGTTAGCATAAGGATTACCGGACTTTCATCCACCATAAAAGCCATATTGGCACTTTGAAGCATTTTCTCATATTTCGAAAGTTTTTCCTAATGCCAGTTTTGAAAATGAGGCAGAATTTGCAGAAAAAGCTCTTGGAGCGAGTTCTACCCAAGTGATATGTATTTTACATACATTCGCTCACCGTGAAATTCTGTGTTCCGAACACGCTTTATGTATCTCGGATTCGACAAATATTCACTACAGAGTTGATAGCATGCGGATAACCGAACTTTCATCCACCCTACAAGGCATATTTACACCGAGAATCTATTCATCTTAGTTCGCAATATTTTCGTAATACCAGTCTCAAAAATCAGGCAGATTTCTCTGGGAAAAACTCTTGGAGTGATTTCTAACCAAGAGAAATGTAATTTACATCAACTCCCTGGCCATGAAATTCCGTGTTCCGAACATGCTACATGCATAATGGATTCGACAAATATTTACTACAGATTTGTTAGCATGTGGATTACCGAACTTCGATCACAATAGATTGAATATTGATACTTAGAAGTATTTTCTCAGATTTTGCAGTGTTTTCCAAACGCCAGTTTCAATAGTGAAGCATTTATCGCAGAAAAATACTCTTGGAGCGAGTTCTACCCAGTAGAGAAATAATTTACATTGTTTCAGTCACCGTGAAATTCCAAATTCTGAACACGGTATATGCATCACGGATTAGAAAAAGATTCTTTAATATGTTGTGAAAATGTGGATTACCGAACATTCTTCCAACATAAAGGCATATATACACCTAGAAATATTTACTCTCATTTTGAAGCTTTGTCCAAACTTCAGATTCGATAATCATGCAATTTTCGCAGAAAAATTCTATTCTAGCTAGTTCTACCCAATAGAATTGTAATTTACATTGTTTCATTACTGTGAAATTCCATTTTCCAAAAGCGCTACATGAATCAAGGTTTGAAAAATAATTACTACACTGTTATTAACATGTGGATTACCGGACTTTCATTCACCATTCAAGGCATATTGACACTTAGAAGCATTTTCTCAGAATTCACAGGGTTCTCCAAATGTCAGTTTTGAAAATGAGGCACATTTCGCAGAAAAATTCTCTTCAAGCGAGTTCTACCCAATAGACATGTAATTTACATTGTTTCCTTCAATATGACACTCTGTATTCCGTACACATTACATGCATCACGAATTCGACAAACATTCTCTAATGAGTGTGAGCATGTGGATTACTAAAATTTCATCCACCATACAAGGCATATTTACACCTACTTGTAGTTATTCTGATTTCGCAGGTTTTTCCTAACATCCAGTTTTGAAAATCATGAAATTTTCGCAGAAAAATTCAATTCGAGCGAGTTCTATCCAGTAGAATTGTTATTTTCCGAGTTTCACTCACCGAGACATTCCGTGTTCCGAAAACGTTACAATAATCACGGCTTCGACAAACATTATTTGATGACCATGAGCATGTGGATTACCAATGTTTCAACCACAATACAAGGCATATTTACACCTAGGAATATTTACTTAGATTTCGCAGATTTTTCCTAACGTCAGTTATGACAATCAGGCAGTTTTCGCAGAAAAATTCTCTTGCTGCATGTTCGATCCAATAGACATCCCATTTTCATAGATACCTTCACCGTAACATTCCGTGTTCCGAAAAAGGCACATGCACCATGGATTCATCAAATATTCACTCCTGAGTTGTTAGAATGTGAATTACACATCTTTATTAAACAATTGAAGACATATTGTCACCTTAAAGCTTTTGTTCAGGTTTTGCAGTGTTTTCATAACACCAGTTTACAAACAGAGGTAGATTTTACAGTAAAATGCTCCTGGAGCGGGTTCTCACCAATAGATATGTAATTTACATAGTTTCCTTCAACGTGACATTCCGTGTGCCGAACACACTACATATATCACGGATTTGAGAAACATTTTTAATGAGTTGTGTACATGTGTATTACAGAACTTTCATGCACCATACAAGGCATATTTACACCTAGAAACATTAACTCTGAGTTTGCAGCTTTTTCCTAATAGCAGTTTCGAAAATCAGGCAGTTTCCTAAGGAAAAAACTGTTGGAGCGTGTTCTACCCAATAGATATGTAAATTATATAGATTCTCCCGCTGTGAAATTCCGTGTTTCGCACACGCTACATGCAGATAGGATTCGACAAAAATACACTACATAGTTGTTTGCATGTGGATTACAGGACTTTCATCACAATACAAGGCATATTGATACTTAAGAGCATTTTCTCTGATTTCACAGAGATTTCCAAACGCCAGTTTCGAAACTGAGGCAGATTTCACGGCAAAATTCTCTTGGAGCGTGTTCAATACAATAGACATGTAATTTACATGGATTCGCTCACCATGAAATTCCGTGTTCCGAACACGCTACATGCATCTCGGATTCGACAAATATTCACTACAGAGTTGTTAGCAAGTGGATTACAGCAGTTTCATCCACCATACATGGCTTACTGACACTTTGAAGACTTTCCTCAGATTTCACAGGTTAGTTTTTATGCCAGGTTTGAAAATGAGGCAGATTTGGCAGGAAAATGCTCTTGGAGCGAGTTCTAACCAAAAGATATGTAATTTACTTAGTTTCACTCACCGTGACCTTCCGTGATCTGAACACGTAACATGCATCACGGATTCGACAAACATCCTTTAATGAGTTGTGAACATGTGTATTACCGAACTTTCATCCACCTTACAATGCATAATTATACATAGAAAGTTTTTTCTGATTTAGTAGATATCTCCTAATGTCAGTTTTTAAATCATGCAGTTTTCGCAGAAAAATCCTCATGGAGCGAGTTCTACACAATAGACTTGCAATTTACATAGAACCTGTCATCGTGAAATTCCGTGTTCCAAAAAAGCTACATGCATCACGGATTCGACAAATATTCACTACAGAGTTGTTAGCATAAGGATTACCGGACTTTCATCCACCATAAAAGCCATATTGACACTTTGAAGCATTTTCTCATATTTCGAAAGTTTTTCCTAATGCCAGTTTTGAAAATGAGGCAGAATTTGCAGAAAAAGCTCTTGGAGCGAGTTCTACCCAAGTGATATATATTTTACATACATTCGCTCACCGTGATATTCTGTGTTCCGAACACGCTTCATGTATCTCGGATTCGACAAATATTCACTACAGAGTTGTTAGCATGCGGATTACCGAACTTTCATTCACCCTACAAGGCATATTTACACCGAGAATCTATTCATCTGAGTTCGCAATATTTTCCTAACGCCAGTCTCAAAAATCAGGCAGATTTCTCTGGGAAAAACTCTTGGAGTGATTTCTAACCAAGAGAAATGTAATTTACATCAACTCCCTGGCCATGAAATTCCGTGTTCCGAACATGCTACATGCATAATGGATTCGACAAATATTCACTACAGATTTGTTAGCATGTGGATTACCGAACTTCGATCACAATAGATTGAATATTGATACTTAGAAGTATTTTCTCAGATTTTGCAGTGTTTTCCAAATGCCAGTTTCAATAATGATGCATTTATCGCAAAAAATTCTCTTGGAGCGAGTTCTACCCAATAGAGAAGTAATTTACATTGTTTCAGTCACCGTGAAATTCCAAATTCTGAACACGGTATATGCATCACGGATTAGAAAAAGATTCTTTAATATGTTGTGAAAATGTGGATTACAGAACATTCTTCCAACATAAAGGCATATATACACCTAGAAATATTTACTCTCAATTTGAAGCTTTGTCCAAAATTCAGATTCGATAATCATGCAATTTTCGCAGAAAAATCCTATTCTAGCGAGTTCTACCCAATAGAATTGTAATTTACATTGTTTCATTACTGTGAAATTCCGTTTTCCAAAAGCGCTACATGAATCAAGGTTTGAAAAATAATTACTACACTGTTATTAACATGTGGATTACCGGACTTTCATTCACCATTCAAGGCATATTGACACTTAGAAGCATTTTCTCAGAATTCACAGGGTTCTCCAAATGTCAGTTTTGAAAATGAGGCACATTTCGCAGAAAAATTCTCTTCAAGCGAGTTCTACCCAATAGACATGTAATTTACATTGTTTCCTTCAATATGACACTCTGTATTCCGTACACATTACATGCATCACGAATTCGACAAACATTCTCTAATGAGTGTGAGCATGTGGATTACTAAAATTTCATCCACCATACAAGGCATATTTACACCTACTTGTAGTTATTCTGATTTCGCAGGTTTTTCCTAACATCCAGTTTTGAAAATCATGAAATTTTCGCAGAAAAATTCAATTCGAGCAAGTTCTATCCAGGAGAATTGTTATTTTCCGAGTTTCACTCACCGAGACATTCCGTGTTCCGAAAACGTTACAATAATCACGGCTTCGACAATCATTATTTAATGACCATGAGCATGTGTATTACCAATGTTTCAACCACAATACAAGGCATATTTACACCTAGGAATATTTACTTAGATTTCGCAGATTTTTCCTAACGTCAGTTATGACAATCAGGCAGTTTTCGCAGAAAAATTCTCTTGCTGCATGTTCGATCCAATAGACATCCCATTTTCATAGATACCTTCACCGTAACATTCCGTGTTCCGAAAAAGGCACATGCACCATGGATTCATCAAATATTCACTCCTGAGTTGTTAGAATGTGAATTACACATCTTTATTAAACAATTGAAGACATATTGTCACCTTAAAGCTTTTGTTCAGGTTTCGCAGTGTTTTCATAACACCAGTTTACAAACAGAGGTAGATTTTACAGTAAAATGCTCCTGGAGCGGGTTCTCACCAATAGATATGTAATTTACATAGTTTCCTTCAACGTGACATTCCGTGTGCCGAACACACTACATATATCACGGATTTGAGAAACATTTTTAATGAGTTGTGTACATGTGTATTACAGAACTTTCATGCACCATACAAGGCATATTTACACCTAGAAACATTAACTCTGAGTTTGCAGCTTTTTCCTAATAGCAGTTTCGAAAATCAGGCAGTTTCCTAAGGAAAAAACTGTTGGAGCGTGTTCTACCCAATAGATATGTAAATTATATAGATTCTCCCGCTGTGAAATTCCGTGTTTCGCACACGCTACATGCAGATAGGATTCGACAAAAATACACTACATAGTTGTTTGCATGTGGATTACAGGACTTTCATCACAATACAAGGTATTTCGATACTTAAAAGCATTTTCTCTGATTTCACAGAGATTTCCAAACGCCAGTTTCGAAACTGAGGCAGATTTCATGGCAAAAATCTCTTGGAGCGGGTTCAAAACAATAGACATGTAATTTACATGGATTCGCTCACCGTGAAATTCCGTGTTCCGAACACGCTACATGCATCTCGGATTCGACAAATATTCACTACAGAGTTGTTAGCAAGTGGATTACAGCAGTTTCATCCACCATACATGGCTTACTGACACTTTGAAGACTTTCCTCAGATTTCACAGGTTAGTTTTTATGCCAGGTTTGAAAATGAGGCAGATTTGGCAGGAAAATGCTCTTGGAGCGAGTTCTAACCAAAAGATATGTAATTTACTTAGTTTCACTCACCGTGACCTTCCGTGATCTGAACACGTAACATGCATCACGGATTCGACAAACATCCTTTAATGAGTTGTGAACATGTGTATTACCGAACTTTCATCCACCTTACAATGCATATTTATACATAGAAAGTTTTTTCTGATTTAGTAGATTTCTCGTAATGTCAGTTTTTAAATCATGCAGTTTTCGCAGGAAATCCTCATGGAGCGAGTAATACACAATAGACTTGCAATTTACATAGAACCTGTCATCGTGAAATTCCGTGTTCCAAAAAAGCTACATGCATCACGGATTCAACAAATATTCACTACAGAGTTGTTAGCATAAGGATTACCGGACTTTCATCCACCATAAAAGCCATATTGACACTTTGAAGCATTTTCTCATATTTCGAAAGTTTTTCCTAATGCCAGTTTTGAAAATGAGGCAGAATTTGCAGAAAAAGCTCTTGGAGCGAGTTCTACCCAAGTGATATATATTTTACATACATTCGCTCACCGTGATATTCTGTGTTCCGAACATGCTTCATGTATCTCAGATTCGACAAATATTCACTACAGAGTTGTTAGCATGCGGATTACCGAACTTTCATCCACCCTACAAGGCATATTTACACCGAGAATCTATTCATCTGAGTTCGCAATATTTTCCTAACGCCAGTCTCAAAAATCAGGCAGATTTCTCTGGGAAAAACTCTTGGAGTGATTTCTAACCAAGAGAAATGTAATTTACATCAACTCCCTGGCCATGAAATTCCGTGTTCCGAACATGCTACATGCATAATGGATTCGACAAATATTCACTACAGATTTGTTAGCATGTGGATTAACGAACTTTCATCACAATAGTTTGAATATTGATTCTTAGAAGTATTTTCTCAGATTTTGCAGTGTTTTCCAAACGCCAGTTTCAAAAATGAAGCATTTATTGCAGAAAAACCCTCTTGGAGCGAGTTCTACCCAATAGAGAAGTAATTTACATTGTTTCAGTCACCGTGAAATTCCACGTTCCAAGCACGGTGTATGCATCACGGATTAGAAAAAGATTCTTTAATATGTTGTGAAAATGTGGATTACCGAACATTCTTCCAACATAAAGGCATATATACACCTAGAAATATTTACTCTCATTTTGAAGATTTGTCCAAACTTCAGATTCGATAATCATGCAATTTTCGCAGAAAAATTCTATTCTAGCTAGTTCTACCCAATAGAATTGTAATTTACATTGTTTCATTACTGTGAAATTCCGTTTTCCAAAAGCGCTACATAAATCAAGGTTTGAAAAATAAATACTACACTGTTATTAACATGTGGAATACCGGACTTTCATTCACCATTCAAGGCATATTGACACTTAGAAGCATTTTCTCAGAATTCACAGGGTTCTCCAAATGTCAGTTTTGAAAATGAGGCACATTTCGCAGAAAAATTCTCTTCAAGCTAGTTCTACCCAATAGACATGTAATTTACATTGTTTCCTTCAATATGACACTCTGTATTCCTTACACATTACATGCATCACGAATTCGACAAACATTCTCTAATGAGTGTGAGCATGTGGATTACTAAAATTTCATCCACCATACAAGGCATATTTACACCTACTTGTAGTTATTCTGATTTCGCAGGTTTTTCCTAACATCCAGTTATGAAAATCATGAAATTTTCACAGAAAAATTCAATTCGAGCGAGTTCTATCCAGTAGAATTGTTATTTTCCGAGTTTCACTCACCGAGACATTCCGTGTTCCGAAAACGTTACAATAATCACGGCTTCTACAAACATTATTTGATGACCATGAGCATGTGGATTACCAATGTTTCAACCACAATACAAGGCATATTTACACCTAGGAATATTTACTTAGATTTCGCAGAATTTTCCTAACGTCAGTTATGACAATCAGGCAGTTTTCGCAGAAAAATTCTCTTGCTGCATGTTCGATCCAATAGACATCCCATTTTCATAGATACCTTCACCGTAACATTCCGTGTTCCGAAAAAGGCACATGCACCATGGATTCATCAAATATTCACTCCTGAGTTGTTAGAATGTGAATTACATATCTTTAATAAACCATTGAAGACATATTGTCACCTTAAAGCTTTTGCTCAGGTTTCGCAGTGTTTTCATAACACCAGTTTACAAACAGAGGTAGATTTTACAGTAAAATGCTCCTGGAGCGGGTTCTCACCAATAGATATGTAATTTACATAGTTTCCTTCAACGTGACATTCCGTGTGCCGAACACACTACATATATCACGGATTTGAGAAACATTTTTAATGAGTTGTGTACATGTGTATTACAGAACTTTCATGCACCATACAAGGCATATTTACACCTAGAAACATTAACTCTGAGTTTGCAGCTTTTTCCTAATAGCAGTTTCGAAAATCAGGCAGTTTCCTAAGGAAAAAACTGTTGGAGCGTGTTCTACCCAATAGATATGTAAATTACATAGATTCTCCCGCTGTGAAATTCCGTGTTTCGCACACGCTACATGCAGATAGGATTCGAAAAAATACACTACATAGGTGTTTGCATGTGGATTAAAGGACTTTCAACACAATAGAAGGCATATTGATACTTAAATGCATTTTCTCTGATTTCACAGAGATTTCCAAACGCCAGTTTCGAAACTGAGGCAGATTTCACGGCAAAATACTCTTGGAGCGGGTTCAAAACAATAGACATGTAATTTACATGGATTCGCTCACCGTGAATTTCCGTGTTCCGAACACGCTACATACATCTCGGATTCGACAAATATTCACTACAGAGTTGTTAGCAAGTGGATTACAGCAGTTTCATCCACCATACATGGCTTACTGACACTTTGAAGACTTTCCTCAGATTTCACAGGTTAGTTTTAATGCCAGGTTTGAAAATGAGGCAGATTTGGCAAGAAAATGCTCTTGGAGCGAGTTCTAACCAAAAGATATGTAATTTACTTAGTTTCACTCACCGTGACCTTCCGTGATCTGAACACGTAACATGCATCACGGATTCGACAAACATCCTTTAATGAGTTGTGAACATGTGTATTACCGAACTTTCATCCACCTTACAATGCATATTTATACATAGAATTTTTTTTCTGGTTTAGTAGATTTCTCCTAATGTCAGTTTTTAAATCATGCAGTTTTCGCAGAAAAATCCTCATGGAGCGAGTTCTACACAATTGACTTGCAATTTACATAGAACCTGTCATCGTGAAATTCCGTGTTCCGAAAAAGTTACATGCATCACGGATTCGACAAATATTCACTACAGAGTTGTTAGCATAAGGATTACCGGACTTTCATCCACCATAAAAGCCATATTGACACTTTGAAGCATTTTCTCATATTTCGAAAGTTTTTCCTAATGCCAGTTTTGAAAATGAGGCAGAATTTGCAGAAAAAGCTCTTGGAGCGAGTTCTACCCAAGTGACATGTATTTTACATACATTCGCTCACCGTGATATTCTGTGTTCCGTACACACTTCATGTATCTCGGATTCGACAAATATTCACTACAGAGTTGTTAGCATGCGGATTACCGAACTTTCATCCACCCTACAAGGCATATTTACACCGAGAATCTATTCATCTGAGTTCGCAATTTTTTCCTAACGCCAGTCTCAAAAATCAGGCAGATTTCTCAGGGAAAATCTCTTGGAGTGATTTCTAACCAAGAGAAATGTAATTTACATAAACTCCCCAGCCATGAAATTCCGTGTTCCGAACATGCTACATGCATAATGGATTCGACAAATATTCACTACAGATTTGTTAGCATGTGGATTACCGAACTTTCATCACAATAGTTTGAATATTGATTCTTAGAAGTATTTTCTCAGATTTTGCAGTGTTTTCCAAACGCCAGTTTCAAAAATGAAGCATTTATTGCAGAAAAACCCTCTTGGAGCGAGTTCTACCCAATAGAGAAGTAATTTACATTGTTTCAGTCACCGTGAAATTCCACGTTCCAAGCACGGTGTATGCATCACGGATTAGAAAAAGATTCTTTAATATGTTGTGAAAATGTGGATTACCGAACATTCTTCCAACATAAAGGCATATATACACCTAGAAATATTTACTCTCATTTTGAAGATTTGTCCAAACTTCAGATTCGATAATCATGCAATTTTCGCAGAAAAATTCTATTCTAGCTAGTTCTACCCAATAGAATTGTAATTTACATTGTTTCATTACTGTGAAATTCCGTTTTCCAAAAGTGCTACATGAATCAATGTTTGAAAAATAAATACTACACTGTTATTAACATGTGGAATACCGGACTTTCATTCACCATTCAAGGCATATTGACACTTAGAAGCATTTTCTCAGAATTCACAGGGTTCTCCAAATGTCAGTTTTGAAAATGAGGCACATTTCGCAGAAAAATTCTCTTCAAGCTAGTTCTACCCAATAGACATGTAATTTACATTGTTTCCTTCAATATGACACTCTGTATTCCTTACACATTACATGCATCACGAATTCGACAAACATTCTCTAATGAGTGTGAGCATGTGGATTACTAAAATTTCATCCACCATACAAGGCATATTTACACCTACTTGTAGTTATTCTGATTTCGCAGGTTTTTCCTAACATCCAGTTATGAAAATCATGAAATTTTCACAGAAAAATTCAATTCGAGCGAGTTCTATCCAGTAGAATTGTTATTTTCCGAGTTTCACTCACCGAGACATTCCGTGTTCCGAAAACGTTACAATAATCACGGCTTCGACAAACATTATTTGATGACCATGAGCATGTGGATTACCAATGTTTCAACCACAATACAAGGCATATTTACACCTAGGAATATTTACTTAGATTTCGCAGAATTTTCCTAACGTCAGTTATGACAATCAGGCAGTTTTCGCAGAAAAATTCTCTTGCTGCATGTTCGATCCAATAGACATCCCATTTTCATAGATACCTTCACCGTAACATTCCGTGTTCCGAAAAAGGCACATGCACCATGGATTCATCAAATATTCACTCCTGAGTTGTTAGAATGTGAATTACATATCTTTAATAAACCATTGAAGACATATTGTCACCTTAAAGCTTTTGCTCAGGTTTCGCAGTGTTTTCATAACACCAGTTTACAAACAGAGGTAGATTTTACAGTAAAATGCTCCTGGAGCGGGTTCTCACCAATAGATATGTAATTTACATAGTTTCCTTCAACGTGACATTCCGTGTGCCGAACACACTACATATATCACGGATTTGAGAAACATTTTTAATGAGTTGTGTACATGTGTATTACAGAACTTTCATGCACCATACAAGGCATATTTACACCTAGAAACATTAACTCTGAGTTTGCAGCTTTTTCCTAATAGCAGTTTCGAAAATCAGGCAGTTTCCTAATGAAAAAACTGTTGGAGCGTGTTCTACCCAATAGATATGTAAATTACATAGATTCTCCCGCTGTGAAATTCCGTGTTTCGCACACGCTACATGCAGATAGGATTCGACAAAAATACACTACATAGGTGTTTGCATGTGGATTAAAGGACTTTCAACACAATAGAAGGCATATTGATACTTAAATGCATTTTCTCTGATTTCACAGAGATTTCCAAACGCCAGTTTCGAAACTGAGGCAGATTTCACGGCAAAATACTCTTGGAGCGGGTTCAAAACAATAGACATGTAATTTACATGGATTCGCTCACCGTGAATTTCCGTGTTCCGAACACGCTACATACATCTCGGATTCGACAAATATTCACTACAGAGTTGTTAGCAAGTGGATTACAGCAGTTTCATCCACCATACATGGCTTACTGACACTTTGAAGACTTTCCTCAGATTTCACAGGTTAGTTTTAATGCCAGGTTTGAAAATGAGGCAGATTTGGCAGGAAAATGCTCTTGGAGCGAGTTCTAACCAAAAGATATGTAATTTACTTAGTTTCACTCACCGTGACCTTCCGTGATCTGAACACGTAACATGCATCACGGATTCGACAAACATCCTTTAATGAGTTGTGAACATGTGTATTACCGAACTTTCATCCACCTTACAATGCATATTTATACATAGAATTTTTTTTCTGGTTTAGTAGATTTCTCCTAATGTCAGTTTTTAAATCATGCAGTTTTCGCAGAAAAATCCTCATGGAGCGAGTTCTACACAATTGACTTGCAATTTACATAGAACCTGTCATCGTGAAATTCCGTGTTCCGAAAAAGTTACATGCATCACGGATTCGACAAATATTCACTACAGAGTTGTTAGCATAAGGATTACCGGACTTTCATCCACCATAAAAGCCATATTGACACTTTGAAGCATTTTCTCATATTTCGAAAGTTTTTCCTAATGCCAGTTTTGAAAATGAGGCAGAATTTGCAGAAAAAGCTCTTGGAGCGAGTTCTACCCAAGTGACATGTATTTTACATACATTCGCTCACCGTGATATTCTGTGTTCCGAACACACTTCATGTATCTCGGATTCGACAAATATTCACTACAGAGTTGTTAGCATGCGGATTACCGAACTTTCATCCACCCTACAAGGCATATTTACACCGAGAATCTATTCATCTGAGTTCGCAATTTTTTCCTAACGCCAGTCTCAAAAATCAGGCAGATTTCTCAGGGAAAATCTCTTGGAGTGATTTCTAACCAAGAGAAATGTAATTTACATAAACTCCCCAGCCATGAAATTCCGTGTTCCGAACATGCTACATGCATAATGGATTCGACAAATATTCACTACAGATTTGTTAGCATGTGGATTAACGAACTTTCATCACAATAGTTTGAATATTGATTCTTAGAAGTATTTTCTCAGATTTTGCAGTGTTTTCCAAACGCCAGTTTCAAAAATGAAGCATTTATTGCAGAAAAACCCTCTTGGAGCGAGTTCTACCCAATAGAGAAGTAATTTACATTGTTTCAGTCACCGTGAAATTCCACGTTCCAAGCACGGTGTATGCATCACGGATTAGAAAAAGATTCTTTAATATGTTGTGAAAATGTGGATTACCGAACATTCTTCCAACATAAAGGCATATATACACCTAGAAATATTTACTCTCATTTTGAAGATTTGTCCAAACTTCAGATTCGATAATCATGCAATTTTCGCAGAAAAATTCTATTCTAGCTAGTTCTACCCAATAGAATTGTAATTTACATTGTTTCATTACTGTGAAATTCCGTTTTCCAAAAGTGCTACATGAATCAATGTTTGAAAAATAAATACTACACTGTTATTAACATGTGGAATACCGGACTTTCATTCACCATTCAAGGCATATTGACACTTAGAAGCATTTTCTCAGAATTCACAGGGTTCTCCAAATGTCAGTTTTGAAAATGAGGCACATTTCGCAGAAAAATTCTCTTCAAGCTAGTTCTACCCAATAGACATGTAATTTACATTGTTTCCTTCAATATGACACTCTGTATTCCTTACACATTACATGCATCACGAATTCGACAAACATTCTCTAATGAGTGTGAGCATGTGGATTACTAAAATTTCATCCACCATACAAGGCATATTTACACCTACTTGTAGTTATTCTGATTTCGCAGGTTTTTCCTAACATCCAGTTATGAAAATCATGAAATTTTCACAGAAAAATTCAATTCGAGCGAGTTCTATCCAGTAGAATTGTTATTTTCCGAGTTTCACTCACCGAGACATTCCGTGTTCCGAAAACGTTACAATAATCACGGCTTCGACAAACATTATTTGATGACCATGAGCATGTGGATTACCAATGTTTCAACCACAATACAAGGCATATTTACACCTAGGAATATTTACTTAGATTTCGCAGAATTTTCCTAACGTCAGTTATGACAATCAGGCAGTTTTCGCAGAAAAATTCTCTTGCTGCATGTTCGATCCAATAGACATCCCATTTTCATAGATACCTTCACCGTAACATTCCGTGTTCCGAAAAAGGCACATGCACCATGGATTCATCAAATATTCACTCCTGAGTTGTTAGAATGTGAATTACATATCTTTAATAAACCATTGAAGACATATTGTCACCTTAAAGCTTTTGCTCAGGTTTCGCAGTGTTTTCATAACACCAGTTTACAAACAGAGGTAGATTTTACAGTAAAATGCTCCTGGAGCGGGTTCTCACCAATAGATATGTAATTTACATAGTTTCCTTCAACGTGACATTCCGTGTGCCGAACACACTACATATATCACGGATTTGAGAAACATTTTTAATGAGTTGTGTACATGTGTATTACAGAACTTTCATGCACCATACAAGGCATATTTACACCTAGAAACATTAACTCTGAGTTTGCAGCTTTTTCCTAATAGCAGTTTCGAAAATCAGGCAGTTTCCTAATGAAAAAACTGTTGGAGCGTGTTCTACCCAATAGATATGTAAATTACATATATTCTCCCGCTGTGAAATTCCGTGTTTCGCACACGCTACATGCAGATAGGATTCGACAAAAATACACTACATAGGTGTTTGCATGTGGATTAAAGGACTTTCAACACAATAGAAGGCATATTGATACTTAAAAGCATTTTCTCTGATTTCACAGAGATTTCCAAACGCCAGTTTCGAAACTGAGGCAGATTTCACGGCAAAATTCTCTTGGAGCGGGTTCAAAACAATAGACATGTAATTTACATGGATTCGCTCACCGTGAAATTCCGTGTTCCGAACACGCTACATGCATCTCGGATTCGACAAATATTCACTACAGAGTTGTTAGCAAGTGGATTACAGCAGTTTCATCCACCATACATGGCTTACTGACACTTTGAAGACTTTCCTCAGATTTCACAGGTTAGTTTTAATGCCAGGTTTGAAAATGAGGCAGATTTGGCAGGAAAATGCTCTTGGAGCGAGTTCTAACCAAAAGATATGTAATTTACTTAGTTTCACTCACCGTGACCTTCCGTGATCTGAACACGTAACATGCATCACGGATTCGACAAACATCCTTTAATGAGTTGTGAACATGTGTATTACCGAACTTTCATCCACCTTACAATGCATATTTATACATAGAAAGTTTTTTCTGGTTTAGTAGATTTCTCCTAATGTCAGTTTTTAAATCATGCAGTTTTCGCAGAAAAATCCTCATGGAGCGAGTTCTACACAATAGACTTGCAATTTACATAGAACCTGTCATCGTGAAATTCCGTGTTCCGAAAAAGCTACATGCATCACGGATTCGACAAATATTCACTACAGAGTTGTTAGCATAAGGATTACCGGACTTTCATCCACCATAAAAGCCATATTGACACTTTGAAGCATTTTCTCATATTTCGAAAGTTTTTCCTAATGCCAGTTTTGAAAATGAGGCAGAATTTGCAGAAAAAGCTCTTGGAGCGAGTTCTACCCAAGTGACATGTATTTTACATACATTCGCTCACCGTGATATTCTGTGTTCCGAACACACTTCATGTATCTCGGATTCGACAAATATTCACTACAGAGTTGTTAGCATGCGGATTACCGAACTTTCATCCACCCTACAAGGCATATTTACACCGAGAATCTATTCATCTTTGTTCGCAATTTTTTCCTAACGCCAGTCTCAAAAATCAGGCAGATTTCTCAGGGAAAAACTCTTGGAGTGATTTCTAACCAAGAGAAATGTAATTTACATCAACTCCCTGGCCATGAAATTCCGTGTTCCGAACATGCTACATGCATAATGGATTCGACAAATATTCACTACAGATTTGTTAGCATGTGGATTACCGAACTTCGATCACAATAGATTGAATATTGATACTTAGAAGTATTTTCTCAGATTTTGCAGTGTTTTCCAAACGCCAGTTTCAATAATGAAGCATTTATCGCA
Source organism: Camelus bactrianus (assembly GCF_048773025.1). Lineage (NCBI taxonomy): Eukaryota > Metazoa > Chordata > Mammalia > Artiodactyla > Camelidae > Camelus > Camelus bactrianus. The sequence goes on from NC_133539.1 coordinate 149,353,910, forward strand.
GAAAAATTCTCTTGGAGCGAGTTCTACCCAATAGAGAAGTAATTTACATTGTTTCAGTCACCGTGAAATTCCAAATTCTGAACACGGTATATGCATCACGGATTAGAAAAAGATTCTTTAATATGTTGTGAAAATGTGGATTACAGAACATTCTTCCAACATAAAGGCATATATACACCTAGAAATATTTACTCTCATTTTGAAGCTTTGTCCAAACTTCAGATTCGATAATCATGCAATTTTCGCAGAAAAATTCTATTCTAGCTAGTTCTACCCAATAGAATTGTAATTTACATTGTTTCATTACTGTGAAATTCCATTTTCCAAAAGCGCTACATGAATCAAGGTTTGAAAAATAATTACTACACTGTTATTAACATGTGGAATACCGGACTTTCATTCACCATTCAAGGCATATTGACACTTAGAAGCATTTTCTCAGAATTCACAGGGTTCTCCAAATGTCAGTTTTGAAAATGAGGCACATTTCGCAGAAAAATTCTCTTCAAGCGAGTTCTACCCAATAGACATGTAATTTACATTGTTTCCTTCAATATGACACTCTGTATTCCTTACACATTACATGCATCACGAATTCGACAAACATTCTCTAATGAGTGTGAGCATGTGGATTACTAAAATTTCATCCACCATACAAGGCATATTTACACCTACTTGTAGTTATTCTGATTTCGCAGGTTTTTCCTAACATCCAGTTATGAAAATCATGAAATTTTCACAGAAAAATTCAATTCGAGCGAGTTCTATCCAGTAGAATTGTTATTTTCCGAGTTTCACTCACCGAGACATTCCGTGTTCCGAAAACGTTACAATAATCACGGCTTCGACAAACATTATTTGATGACCATGAGCATGTGGATTACCAATGTTTCAACCACAATACAAGGCATATTTACACCTAGGAATATTTACTTAGATTTCGCAGAATTTTCCTAACGTCAGTTATGACAATCAGGCAGTTTTCGCAGAAAAATTCTCTTGCTGCATGTTCGATCCAATAGACATCCCATTTTCATAGATACCTTCACCGTAACATTCCGTGTTCCGAAAAAGGCACATGCACCATGGATTCATCAAATATTCACTCCTGAGTTGTTAGAATGTGAATTACATATCTTTAATAAACCATTGAAGACATATTGTCACCTTAAAGCTTTTGCTCAGGTTTCGCAGTGTTTTCATAACACCAGTTTACAAACAGAGGTAGATTTTACAGTAAAATGCTCCTGGAGCGGGTTCTCACCAATAGATATGTAATTTACATAGTTTCCTTCAACGTGACATTCCGTGTGCCGAACACACTACATATATCACGGATTTGAGAAACATTTTTAATGAGTTGTGTACATGTGTATTACAGAACTTTCATGCACCATACAAGGCATATTTACACCTAGAAACATTAACTCTGAGTTTGCAGCTTTTTCCTAATAGCAGTTTCGAAAATCAGGCAGTTTCCTAATGAAAAAACTGTTGGAGCGTGTTCTACCCAATAGATATGTAAATTACATATATTCTCCCGCTGTGAAATTCCGTGTTTCGCACACGCTACATGCAGATAGGATTCGACAAAAATACACTACATAGGTGTTTGCATGTGGATTAAAGGACTTTCAACACAATAGAAGGCATATTGATACTTAAAAGCATTTTCTCTGATTTCACAGAGATTTCCAAACGCCAGTTTCGAAACTGAGGCAGATTTCACGGCAAAATTCTCTTGGAGCGGGTTCAAAACAATAGACATGTAATTTACATGGATTCGCTCACCGTGAAATTCCGTGTTCCGAACACGCTACATGCATCTCGGATTCGACAAATATTCACTACAGAGTTGTTAGCAAGTGGATTACAGCAGTTTCATCCACCATACATGGCTTACTGACACTTTGAAGACTTTCCTCAGATTTCACAGGTTAGTTTTAATGCCAGGTTTGAAAATGAGGCAGATTTGGCAGGAAAATGCTCTTGGAGCGAGTTCTAACCAAAAGATATGTAATTTACTTAGTTTCACTCACCGTGACCTTCCGTGATCTGAACACGTAACATGCATCACGGATTCGACAAACATCCTTTAATGAGTTGTGAACATGTGTATTACCGAACTTTCATCCACCTTACAATGCATATTTATACATAGAATTTTTTTTCTGGTTTAGTAGATTTCTCCTAATGTCAGTTTTTAAATCATGCAGTTTTCGCAGAAAAATCCTCATGGAGCGAGTTCTTCACAATTGACTTGCAATTTACATAGAACCTGTCATCGTGAAATTCCGTGTTCCGAAAAAGTTACATGCATCACGGATTCGACAAATATTCACTACAGAGTTGTTAGCATAAGGATTACCGGACTTTCATCCACCATAAAAGCCATATTGACACTTTGAAGCATTTTCTCATATTTCGAAAGTTTTTCCTAATGCCAGTTTTGAAAATGAGGCAGAATTTGCAGAAAAAGCTCTTGGAGCGAGTTCTACCCAAGTGACATGTATTTTACATACATTCGCTCACCGTGATATTCTGTGTTCCGAACACACTTCATGTATCTCGGATTCGACAAATATTCACTACAGAGTTGTTAGCATGCGGATTACCGAACTTTCATCCACCCTACAAGGCATATTTACACCGAGAATCTATTCATCTGAGTTCGCAATTTTTTCCTAACGCCAGTCTCAAAAATCAGGCAGATTTCTCAGGGAAAATCTCTTGGAGTGATTTCTAACCAAGAGAAATGTAATTTACATAAACTCCCCAGCCATGAAATTCCGTGTTCCGAACATGCTACATGCATAATGGATTCGACAAATATTCACTACAGATTTGTTAGCATGTGGATTACCGAACTTTCATCACAATAGTTTGAATATTGATTCTTAGAAGTATTTTCTCAGATTTTGCAGTGTTTTCCAAACGCCAGTTTCAAAAATGAAGCATTTATTGCAGAAAAACCCTCTTGGAGCGAGTTCTACCCAATAGAGAAGTAATTTACATTGTTTCAGTCACCGTGAAATTCCACGTTCCAAGCACGGTGTATGCATCACGGATTAGAAAAAGATTCTTTAATATGTTGTGAAAATGTGGATTACCGAACATTCTTCCAACATAAAGGCATATATACACCTAGAAATATTTACTCTCATTTTGAAGATTTGTCCAAACTTCAGATTCGATAATCATGCAATTTTCGCAGAAAAATTCTATTCTAGCTAGTTCTACCCAATAGAATTGTAATTTACATTGTTTCATTACTGTGAAATTCCGTTTTCCAAAAGTGCTACATGAATCAATGTTTGAAAAATAAATACTACACTGTTATTAACATGTGGAATACCGGACTTTCATTCACCATTCAAGGCATATTGACACTTAGAAGCATTTTCTCAGAATTCACAGGGTTCTCCAAATGTCAGTTTTGAAAATGAGGCACATTTCGCAGAAAAATTCTCTTCAAGCTAGTTCTACCCAATAGACATGTAATTTACATTGTTTCCTTCAATATGACACTCTGTATTCCTTACACATTACATGCATCACGAATTCGACAAACATTCTCTAATGAGTGTGAGCATGTGGATTACTAAAATTTCATCCACCATACAAGGCATATTTACACCTACTTGTAGTTATTCTGATTTCGCAGGTTTTTCCTAACATCCAGTTATGAAAATCATGAAATTTTCACAGAAAAATTCAATTCGAGCGAGTTCTATCCAGTAGAATTGTTATTTTCCGAGTTTCACTCACCGAGACATTCCGTGTTCCGAAAACGTTACAATAATCACGGCTTCGACAAACATTATTTGATGACCATGAGCATGTGGATTACCAATGTTTCAACCACAATACAAGGCATATTTACACCTAGGAATATTTACTTAGATTTCGCAGAATTTTCCTAACGTCAGTTATGACAATCAGGCAGTTTTCGCAGAAAAATTCTCTTGCTGCATGTTCGATCCAATAGACATCCCATTTTCATAGATACCTTCACCGTAACATTCCGTGTTCCGAAAAAGGCACATGCACCATGGATTCATCAAATATTCACTCCTGAGTTGTTAGAATGTGAATTACATATCTTTAATAAACCATTGAAGACATATTGTCACCTTAAAGCTTTTGCTCAGGTTTCGCAGTGTTTTCATAACACCAGTTTACAAACAGAGGTAGATTTTACAGTAAAATGCTCCTGGAGCGGGTTCTCACCAATAGATATGTAATTTACATAGTTTCCTTCAACGTGACATTCCGTGTGCCGAACACACTACATATATCACGGATTTGAGAAACATTTTTAATGAGTTGTGTACATGTGTATTACAGAACTTTCATGCACCATACAAGGCATATTTACACCTAGAAACATTAACTCTGAGTTTGCAGCTTTTTCCTAATAGCAGTTTCGAAAATCAGGCAGTTTCCTAATGAAAAAACTGTTGGAGCGTGTTCTACCCAATAGATATGTAAATTACATAGATTCTCCCGCTGTGAAATTCCGTGTTTCGCACACGCTACATGCAGATAGGATTCGACAAAAATACACTACATAGGTGTTTGCATGTGGATTAAAGGACTTTCAACACAATAGAAGGCATATTGATACTTAAATGCATTTTCTCTGATTTCACAGAGATTTCCAAACGCCAGTTTCGAAACTGAGGCAGATTTCACGGCAAAATTCTCTTGGAGCGGGTTCAAAACAATAGACATGTAATTTACATGGATTCGCTCACCGTGAAATTCCGTGTTCCGAACACGCTACATGCATCTCGGATTCGACAAATATTCACTACAGAGTTGTTAGCAAGTGGATTACAGCAGTTTCATCCACCATACATGGCTTACTGACACTTTGAAGACTTTCCTCAGATTTCACAGGTTAGTTTTAATGCCAGGTTTGAAAATGAGGCAGATTTGGCAGGAAAATGCTCTTGGAGCGAGTTCTAACCAAAAGATATGTAATTTACTTAGTTTCACTCACCGTGACCTTCCGTGATCTGAACACGTAACATGCATCACGGATTCGACAAACATCCTTTAATGAGTTGTGAACATGTGTATTACCGAACTTTCATCCACCTTACAATGCATATTTATACATAGAATTTTTTTTCTGGTTTAGTAGATTTCTCCTAATGTCAGTTTTTAAATCATGCAGTTTTCGCAGAAAAATCCTCATGGAGCGAGTTCTACACAATTGACTTGCAATTTACATAGAACCTGTCATCGTGAAATTCCGTGTTCCGAAAAAGTTACATGCATCACGGATTCGACAAATATTCACTACAGAGTTGTTAGCATAAGGATTACCGGACTTTCATCCACCATAAAAGCCATATTGACACTTTGAAGCATTTTCTCATATTTCGAAAGTTTTTCCTAATGCCAGTTTTGAAAATGAGGCAGAATTTGCAGAAAAAGCTCTTGGAGCGAGTTCTACCCAAGTGACATGTATTTTACATACATTCGCTCACCGTGATATTCTGTGTTCCGAACACACTTCATGTATCTCGGATTCGACAAATATTCACTACAGAGTTGTTAGCATGCGGATTACCGAACTTTCATCCACCCTACAAGGCATATTTACACCGAGAATCTATTCATCTGAGTTCGCAATTTTTTCCTAACGCCAGTCTCAAAAATCAGGCAGATTTCTCAGGGAAAATCTCTTGGAGTGATTTCTAACCAAGAGAAATGTAATTTACATAAACTCCCCAGCCATGAAATTCCGTGTTCCGAACATGCTACATGCATAATGGATTCGACAAATATTCACTACAGATTTGTTAGCATGTGGATTACCGAACTTTCATCACAATAGTTTGAATATTGATTCTTAGAAGTATTTTCTCAGATTTTGCAGTGTTTTCCAAACGCCAGTTTCAAAAATGAAGCATTTATTGCAGAAAAACCCTCTTGGAGCGAGTTCTACCCAATAGAGAAGTAATTTACATTGTTTCAGTCACCGTGAAATTCCACGTTCCAAGCACGGTGTATGCATCACGGATTAGAAAAAGATTCTTTAATATGTTGTGAAAATGTGGATTACCGAACATTCTTCCAACATAAAGGCATATATACACCTAGAAATATTTACTCTCATTTTGAAGATTTGTCCAAACTTCAGATTCGATAATCATGCAATTTTCGCAGAAAAATTCTATTCTAGCTAGTTCTACCCAATAGAATTGTAATTTACATTGTTTCATTACTGTGAAATTCCGTTTTCCAAAAGTGCTACATGAATCAATGTTTGAAAAATAAATACTACACTGTTATTAACATGTGGAATACCGGACTTTCATTCACCATTCAAGGCATATTGACACTTAGAAGCATTTTCTCAGAATTCACAGGGTTCTCCAAATGTCAGTTTTGAAAATGAGGCACATTTCGCAGAAAAATTCTCTTCAAGCTAGTTCTACCCAATAGACATGTAATTTACATTGTTTCCTTCAATATGACACTCTGTATTCCTTACACATTACATGCATCACGAATTCGACAAACATTCTCTAATGAGTGTGAGCATGTGGATTACTAAAATTTCATCCACCATACAAGGCATATTTACACCTACTTGTAGTTATTCTGATTTCGCAGGTTTTTCCTAACATCCAGTTATGAAAATCATGAAATTTTCACAGAAAAATTCAATTCGAGCGAGTTCTATCCAGTAGAATTGTTATTTTCCGAGTTTCACTCACCGAGACATTCCGTGTTCCGAAAACGTTACAATAATCACGGCTTCGACAAACATTATTTGATGACCATGAGCATGTGGATTACCAATGTTTCAACCACAATACAAGGCATATTTACACCTAGGAATATTTACTTAGATTTCGCAGAATTTTCCTAACGTCAGTTATGACAATCAGGCAGTTTTCGCAGAAAAATTCTCTTGCTGCATGTTCGATCCAATAGACATCCCATTTTCATAGATACCTTCACCGTAACATTCCGTGTTCCGAAAAAGGCACATGCACCATGGATTCATCAAATATTCACTCCTGAGTTGTTAGAATGTGAATTACATATCTTTAATAAACCATTGAAGACATATTGTCACCTTAAAGCTTTTGCTCAGGTTTCGCAGTGTTTTCATAACACCAGTTTACAAACAGAGGTAGATTTTACAGTAAAATGCTCCTGGAGCGGGTTCTCACCAATAGATATGTAATTTACATAGTTTCCTTCAACGTGACATTCCGTGTGCCGAACACACTACATATATCACGGATTTGAGAAACATTTTTAATGAGTTGTGTACATGTGTATTACAGAACTTTCATGCACCATACAAGGCATATTTACACCTAGAAACATTAACTCTGAGTTTGCAGCTTTTTCCTAATAGCAGTTTCGAAAATCAGGCAGTTTCCTAATGAAAAAACTGTTGGAGCGTGTTCTACCCAATAGATATGTAAATTACATAGATTCTCCCGCTGTGAAATTCCGTGTTTCGCACACGCTACATGCAGATAGGATTCGACAAAAATACACTACATAGGTGTTTGCATGTGGATTAAAGGACTTTCAACACAATAGAAGGCATATTGATACTTAAAAGCATTTTCTCTGATTTCACAGAGATTTCCAAACGCCAGTTTCGAAACTGAGGCAGATTTCACGGCAAAATTCTCTTGGAGCGGGTTCAAAACAATAGACATGTAATTTACATGGATTCGCTCACCGTGAAATTCCGTGTTCCGAACACGCTACATGCATCTCGGATTCGACAAATATTCACTACAGAGTTGTTAGCAAGTGGATTACAGCAGTTTCATCCACCATACATGGCTTACTGACACTTTGAAGACTTTCCTCAGATTTCACAGGTTAGTTTTAATGCCAGGTTTGAAAATGAGGCAGATTTGGCAGGAAAATGCTCTTGGAGCGAGTTCTAACCAAAAGATATGTAATTTACTTAGTTTCACTCACCGTGACCTTCCGTGATCTGAACACGTAACATGCATCACGGATTCGACAAACATCCTTTAATGAGTTGTGAACATGTGTATTACCGAACTTTCATCCACCTTACAATGCATATTTATACATAGAAAGATTTTTCTGATTTAGTAGATTTCTCCTAATGTCAGTTTTTAAATCATGCAGTTTTCGCAGAAAAATCCTCATGGAGCGAGTTCTACACAATAGACTTGCAATTTACATAGAACCTGTCATCGTGAAATTCCGTGTTCCGAAAAAGTTACATGCATCACGGATTCGACAAATATTCACTACAGAGTTGTTAGCATAAGGATTACCGGACTTTCATCCACCATAAAAGCCATATTGACACTTTGAAGCATTTTCTCATATTTCGAAAGTTTTTCCTAATGCCAGTTTTGAAAATGAGGCAGAATTTGCAGAAAAAGCTCTTGGAGCGAGTTCTACCCAAGTGACATGTATTTTACATACATTCGCTCACCGTGATATTCTGTGTTCCGAACACACTTCATGTATCTCGGATTCGACAAATATTCACTACAGAGTTGTTAGCATGCGGATTACCGAACTTTCATCCACCCTACAAGGCATATTTACAGCGAGAATCTATTCATCTTTGTTCGCAATTTTTTCCTAATGCCAGTCTCAAAAATCAGGCAGATTTCTCTGGGAAAAACTCTTGGAGTGATTTCTAACCAAGAGAAATGTAATTTACATCAACTCCCTGGCCATGAAATTCCGTGTTCCGAACATGCTACATGCATAATGGATTCGACAAATATTCACTACAGATTTGTTAGCATGTGGATTACCGAACTTCGATCACAATAGATTGAATATTGATACTTAGAAGTATTTTCTCAGATTTTGCACTGTTTTCCAAACGCCAGTTTCAATAATGAAGCATTTATCGCAGAAAAATTCTCTTGGAGCGAGTTCTACCCAATAGAGAAGTAATTTACATTGTTTCAGTCACCGTGAAATTCCAAATTCTGAACACGGTATATGCATCACGGATTAGAAAAAGATTCTTTAATATGTTGTGAAAATGTGGATTACAGAACATTCTTCCAACATAAAGGCATATATACACCTAGAAATATTTACTCTCATTTTGAAGCTTTGTCCAAACTTCAGATTCGATAATCATGCAATTTTCGCAGAAAAATTCTATTCTAGCTAGTTCTACCCAATAGAATTGTAATTTACATTGTTTCATTACTGTGAAATTCCATTTTCCAAAAGCGCTACATGAATCAAGGTTTGAAAAATAATTACTACACTGTTATTAACATGTGGATTACCGGACTTTCATTCACCATTCAAGGCATATTGACACTTAGAAGCATTTTCTCAGAATTCACAGGGTTCTCCAAATGTCAGTTTTGAAAATGAGGCACATTTCGCAGAAAAATTCTCTTCAAGCGAGTTCTACCCAATAGACATGTAATTTACATTGTTTCCTTCAATATGACACTCTGTATTCCTTACACATTACATGCATCACGAATTCGACAAACATTCTCTAATGAGTGTGAGCATGTGGATTACTAAAATTTCATCCACCATACAAGGCATATTTACACCTACTTGTAGTTATTCTGATTTCGCAGGTTTTTCCTAACATCCAGTTATGAAAATCATGAAATTTTCACAGAAAAATTCAATTCGAGCGAGTTCTATCCAGTAGAATTGTTATTTTCCGAGTTTCACTCACCGAGACATTCCGTGTTCCGAAAACGTTACAATAATCACGGCTTCGACAAACATTATTTGATGACCATGAGCATGTGGATTACCAATGTTTCAACCACAATACAAGGCATATTTACACCTAGGAATATTTACTTAGATTTCGCAGAATTTTCCTAACGTCAGTTATGACAATCAGGCAGTTTTCGCAGAAAAATTCTCTTGCTGCATGTTCGATCCAATAGACATCCCATTTTCATAGATACCTTCACCGTAACATTCCGTGTTCCGAAAAAGGCACATGCACCATGGATTCATCAAATATTCACTCCTGAGTTGTTAGAATGTGAATTACACATCTTTAATAAACCATTGAAGACATATTGTCACCTTAAAGCTTTTGCTCAGGTTTCGCAGTGTTTTCATAACACCAGTTTACAAACAGAGGTAGATTTTACAGTAAAATGCTCCTGGAGCGGGTTCTCACCAATAGATATGTAATTTACATAGTTTCCTTCAACGTGACATTCCGTGTGCCGAACACACTACATATATCACGGATTTGAGAAACATTTTTAATGAGTTGTGTACATGTGTATTACAGAACTTTCATGCACCATACAAGGCATATTTACACCTAGAAACATTAACTCTGAGTTTGCAGCTTTTTCCTAATAGCAGTTTCGAAAATCAGGCAGTTTCCTAATGAAAAAACTGTTGGAGCGTGTTCTACCCAATAGATATGTAAATTACATAGATTCTCCCGCTGTGAAAATCCGTGTTTCGCACACGCTACATGCAGATAGGTTTCGACAAAAATACACTACATAGGTGTTTGCATGTGGATTAAAGGACTTTCAACACAATAGAAGGCATATTGATACTTAAAAGCATTTTCTCTGATTTCACAGAGATTTCCAAACGCCAGTTTCGAAACTGAGGCAGATTTCACGGCAAAATTCTCTTGGAGCGGGTTCAAAACAATAGACATGTAATTTACATGGATTCGCTCACCGTGAAATTCCGTGTTCCGAACACGCTACATGCATCTCGGATTCGACAAATATTCACTACAGAGTTGTTAGCAAGTGGATTACAGCAGTTTCATCCACCATACATGGCTTACTGACACTTTGAAGACTTTCCTCAGATTTCACAGGTTAGTTTTAATGCCAGGTTTGAAAATGAGGCAGATTTGGCAGGAAAATGCTCTTGGAGCGAGTTCTAACCAAAAGATATGTAATTTACTTAGTTTCACTCACCGTGACCTTCCGTGATCTGAACACGTAACATGCATCACGGATTCGACAAACATCCTTTAATGAGTTGTGAACATGTGTATTACCGAACTTTCATCCACCTTACAATGCATATTTATACATAGAAAGATTTTTCTGATTTAGTAGATTTCTCCTAATGTCAGTTTTTAAATCATGCAGTTTTCGCAGAAAAATCCTCATGGAGCGAGTTCTACACAATAGACTTGCAATTTACATAGAACCTGTCATCGTGAAATTCCGTGTTCCGAAAAAGTTACATGCATCACGGATTCGACAAATATTCACTACAGAGTTGTTAGCATAAGGATTACCGGACTTTCATCCACCATAAAAGCCATATTGACACTTTGAAGCATTTTCTCATATTTCGAAAGTTTTTCCTAATGCCAGTTTTGAAAATGAGGCAGAATTTGCAGAAAAAGCTCTTGGAGCGAGTTCTACCCAAGTGACATGTATTTTACATACATTCGCTCACCGTGATATTCTGTGTTCCGAACACACTTCATGTATCTCGGATTCGACAAATATTCACTACAGAGTTGTTAGCAAGTGGATTACAGCAGTTTCATCCACCATACATGGCTTACTGACACTTTGAAGACTTTCCTCAGATTTCACAGGTTAGTTTTAATGCCAGGTTTGAAAATGAGGCAGATTTGGCAGGAAAATGCTCTTGGAGCGAGTTCTAACCAAAAGATATGTAATTTACTTAGTTTCACTCACCGTGACCTTCCGTGATCTGAACACGTAACATGCATCACGGATTCGACAAACATCCTTTAATGAGTTGTGAACATGTGTATTACCGAACTTTCATCCACCTTACAATGCATATTTATACATAGAAAGATTTTTCTGATTTAGTAGATTTCTCCTAATGTCAGTTTTTAAATCATGCAGTTTTCGCAGAAAAATCCTCATGGAGCGAGTTCTACACAATAGACTTGCAATTTACATAGAACCTGTCATCGTGAAATTCCGTGTTCCGAAAAAGTTACATGCATCACGGATTCGACAAATATTCACTACAGAGTTGTTAGCATAAGGATTACCGGACTTTCATCCACCATAAAAGCCATATTGACACTTTGAAGCATTTTCTCATATTTCGAAAGTTTTTCCTAATGCCAGTTTTGAAAATGAGGCAGAATTTGCAGAAAAAGCTCTTGGAGCGAGTTCTACCCAAGTGACATGTATTTTACATACATTCGCTCACCGTGATATTCTGTGTTCCGAACACACTTCATGTATCTCGGATTCGACAAATATTCACTACAGAGTTGTTAGCATGCGGATTACCGAACTTTCATCCACCCTACAAGGCATATTTACACCGAGAATCTATTCATCTGAGTTCGCAATTTTTTCCTAACGCCAGTCTCAAAAATCAGGCAGATTTCTCAGGGAAAATCTCTTGGAGTGATTTCTAACCAAGAGAAATGTAATTTACATAAACTCCCCAGCCATGAAATTCCGTGTTCCGAACATGCTACATGCATAATGGATTCGACAAATATTCACTACAGATTTGTTAGCATGTGGATTACCGAACTTTCATCACAATAGTTTGAATATTGATTCTTAGAAGTATTTTCTCAGATTTTGCAGTGTTTTCCAAACGCCAGTTTCAAAAATGAAGCATTTATTGCAGAAAAACCCTCTTGGAGCGAGTTCTACCCAATAGAGAAGTAATTTACATTGTTTCAGTCACCGTGAAATTCCACGTTCCAAGCACGGTGTATGCATCACGGATTAGAAAAAGATTCTTTAATATGTTGTGAAAATGTGGATTACCGAACATTCTTCCAACATAAAGGCATATATACACCTAGAAATATTTACTCTCATTTTGAAGATTTGTCCAAACTTCAGATTCGATAATCATGCAATTTTCGCAGAAAAATTCTATTCTAGCTAGTTCTACCCAATAGAATTGTAATTTACATTGTTTCATTACTGTGAAATTCCGTTTTCCAAAAGTGCTACATGAATCAATGTTTGAAAAATAAATACTACACTGTTATTAACATGTGGAATACCGGACTTTCATTCACCATTCAAGGCATATTGACACTTAGAAGCATTTTCTCAGAATTCACAGGGTTCTCCAAATGTCAGTTTTGAAAATGAGGCACATTTCGCAGAAAAATTCTCTTCAAGCTAGTTCTACCCAATAGACATGTAATTTACATTGTTTCCTTCAATATGACACTCTGTATTCCTTACACATTACATGCATCACGAATTCGACAAACATTCTCTAATGAGTGTGAGCATGTGGATTACTAAAATTTCATCCACCATACAAGGCATATTTACACCTACTTGTAGTTATTCTGATTTCGCAGGTTTTTCCTAACATCCAGTTATGAAAATCATGAAATTTTCACAGAAAAATTCAATTCGAGCGAGTTCTATCCAGTAGAATTGTTATTTTCCGAGTTTCACTCACCGAGACATTCCGTGTTCCGAAAACGTTACAATAATCACGGCTTCGACAAACATTATTTGATGACCATGAGCATGTGGATTACCAATGTTTCAACCACAATACAAGGCATATTTACACCTAGGAATATTTACTTAGATTTCGCAGAATTTTCCTAACGTCAGTTATGACAATCAGGCAGTTTTCACAGAAAAATTCTCTTGCTGCATGTTCGATCCAATAGACATCCCATTTTCATAGATACCTTCACCGTAACATTCTGTGTTCCGAAAAAGGCACATGCACCATGGATTCATCAAATATTCACTCCTGAGTTGTTAGAATGTGAATTACATATCTTTAATAAACCATTGAAGACATATTGTCACCTTAAAGCTTTTGCTCAGGTTTCGCAGTGTTTTCATAACACCAGTTTACAAACAGAGGTAGATTTTACAGTAAAATGCTCCTGGAGCGGGTTCTCACCAATAGATATGTAATTTACATAGTTTCCTTCAACGTGACATTCCGTGTGCCGAACACACTACATATATCACGGATTTGAGAAACATTTTTAATGAGTTGTGTACATGTGTATTACAGAACTTTCATGCACCATACAAGGCATATTTACACCTAGAAACATTAACTCTGAGTTTGCAGCTTTTTCCTAATAGCAGTTTCGAAAATCAGGCAGTTTCCTAAGGAAAAAACTGTTGGAGCGTGTTCTACCCAATAGATATGTAAATTACATAGATTCTCCCGCTGTGAAATTCCGTGTTTCGCACACGCTACATGCAGATAGGATTCGACAAAAATACACTACATAGGTGTTTGCATGTGGATTAAAGGACTTTCAACACAATAGAAGGCATATTGATACTTAAAAGCATTTTCTCTGATTTCACAGAGATTTCCAAACGCCAGTTTCGAAACTGAGGCAGATTTCACGGCAAAATTCTCTTGGAGCGGGTTCAAAACAATAGACATGTAATTTACATGGATTCGCTCACCGTGAAATTCCGTGTTCCGAACACGCTACATGCATCTCGGATTCGACAAATATTCACTACAGAGTTGTTAGCAAGTGGATTACAGCAGTTTCATCCACCATACATGGCTTACTGACACTTTGAAGACTTTCCTCAGATTTCACAGGTTAGTTTTTATGCCAGGTTTGAAAATGAGGCAGATTTGGCAGGAAAATGCTCTTGGAGCGAGTTCTAACCAAAAGATATGTAATTTACTTAGTTTCACTCACCGTGACCTTCCGTGATCTGAACACGTAACATGCATCACGGATTCGACAAACATCCTTTAATGAGTTGTGAACATGTGTATTACCGAACTTTCATCCACCTTACAATGCATATTTATAAATAGAAAGTTTTTTCTGGTTTAGTAGATTTCTCCTAATGTCAGTTTTTTAATCATGCAGTTTTCGCAGAATAATCCTCATGGAGCGAGTTCTACACAATAGACTTGCAATTTACATAGAACCTGTCATCGTGAAATTCCGTGTTCCGAAAAAGCTACATGCATCACGGATTCGACAAATATTCACTACAGAGTTGTTAGCATAAGGATTACCGGACTTTCATCCACCATAAAAGCCATATTGACACTTTGAAGCATTTTCTCATATTTCGAAAGTTTTTCCTAATGCCAGTTTTGAAAATGAGGCAGAATTTGCAGAAAAAGCTCTTGGAGCGAGTTCTACCCAAGTGACATGTATTTTACATACATTCGCTCACCGTGATATTCTGTGTTCCGAACACACTTCATGTATCTCGGATTCGACAAATATTCACTACAGAGTTGTTAGCATGCGGATTACCGAACTTTCATCCACCCTACAAGGCATATTTACACCGAGAATCTATTCATTTTTGTTCGCAATTTTTTCCTAACGCCAGTCTCAAAAATCAGGCAGATTTCTCAGGGAAAAACTCTTGGAGTGATTTCTAACCAAGAGAAATGTAATTTACATCAACTCCCTGGCCATGAAATTCCGTGTTCCGAACATGCTACATGCATAATGGATTCGACAAATATTCACTACAGATTTGTTAGCATGTGGATTACCGAACTTCGATCACAATAGATTGAATATTGATACTTAGAAGTATTTTCTCAGATTTTGCAGTGTTTTCCAAACGCCAGTTTCAATAATGAAGCATTTATCGCAGAAAAATTCTCTTGGAGCGAGTTCTACCCAATAGAGAAGTAATTTACATTGTTTCAGTCACCGTGAAATTCCAAATTCTGAACACGGTATATGCATCACGGATTAGAAAAAGATTCTTTAATATGTTGTGAAAATGTGGATTACAGAACATTCTTCCAACATAAAGGCATATATACACCTAGAAATATTTACTCTCATTTTGAAGCTTTGTCCAAACTTCAGATTCGATAATCATGCAATTTTCGCAGAAAAATTCTATTCTAGCTAGTTCTACCCAATAGAATTGTAATTTACATTGTTTCATTACTGTGAAATTCCGTTTTCCAAAAGCGCTACATGAATCAAGGTTTGAAAAATAATTACTACACTGTTATTAACATGTGGATTACCGGACTTTCATTCACCATTCAAGGCATATTGACACTTAGAAGCATTTTCTCAGAATTCACAGGGTTCTCCAAATGTCAGTTTTGAAAATGAGGCACATTTCGCAGAAAAATTCTCTTCAAGCTAGTTCTACCCAATAGACATGTAATTTACATTGTTTCCTTCAATATGACACTCTGTATTCCTTACACATTACATGCATCACGAATTCGACAAACATTCTCTAATGAGTGTGAGCATGTGGATTACTAAAATTTCATCCACCATACAAGGCATATTTACACCTACTTGTAGTTATTCTGATTTCGCAGGTTTTTCCTAACATCCAGTTATGAAAATCATGAAATTTTCACAGAAAAATTCAATTCGAGCGAGTTCTATCCAGTAGAATTGTTATTTTCCGAGTTTCACTCACCGAGACATTCCGTGTTCCGAAAACGTTACAATAATCACGGCTTCGACAAACATTATTTGATGACCATGAGCATGTGGATTACCAATGTTTCAACCACAATACAAGGCATATTTACACCTAGGAATATTTACTTAGATTTCGCAGAATTTTCCTAACGTCAGTTATGACAATCAGGCAGTTTTCGCAGAAAAATTCTCTTGCTGCATGTTCGATCCAATAGACATCCCATTTTCATAGATACCTTCACCGTAACATTCCGTGTTCCGAAAAAGGCACATGCACCATGGATTCATCAAATATTCACTCCTGAGTTGTTAGAATGTGAATTACATATCTTTAATAAACCATTGAAGACATATTGTCACCTTAAAGCTTTTGCTCAGGTTTCGCAGTGTTTTCATAACACCAGTTTACAAACAGAGGTAGATTTTACAGTAAAATGCTCCTGGAGCGGGTTCTCACCAATAGATATGTAATTTACATAGTTTCCTTCAACGTGACATTCCGTGTGCCGAACACACTACATATATCACGGATTTGAGAAACATTTTTAATGAGTTGTGTACATGTGTATTACAGAACTTTCATGCACCATACAAGGCATATTTACACCTAGAAACATTAACTCTGAGTTTGCAGCTTTTTCCTAATAGCAGTTTCGAAAATCAGGCAGTTTCCTAATGAAAAAACTGTTGGAGCGTGTTCTACCCAATAGATATGTAAATTACATAGATTCTCCCGCTGTGAAATTCCGTGTTTCGCACACGCTACATGCAGATAGGATTCGACAAAAATACACTACATAGGTGTTAGCATGTGGATTAAAGGACTTTCAACACAATAGAAGGCATATTGATACTTAAATGCATTTTCTCTGATTTCACAGAGATTTCCAAACGCCAGTTTCGAAACTGAGGCAGATTTCACGGCAAAATACTCTTGGAGCGGGTTCAAAACAATAGACATGTAATTTACATGGATTCGCTCACCGTGAATTTCCGTGTTCCGAACACGCTACATACATCTCGGATTCGACAAATATTCACTACAGAGTTGTTAGCAAGTGGATTACAGCAGTTTCATCCACCATACATGGCTTACTGACACTTTGAAGACTTTCCTCAGATTTCACAGGTTAGTTTTAATGCCAGGTTTGAAAATGAGGCAGATTTGGCAAGAAAATGCTCTTGGAGCGAGTTCTAACCAAAAGATATGTAATTTACTTAGTTTCACTCACCGTGACCTTCCGTGATCTGAACACGTAACATGCATCACGGATTCGACAAACATCCTTTAATGAGTTGTGAACATGTGTATTACCGAACTTTCATCCACCTTACAATGCATATTTATACATAGAATTTTTTTTCTGGTTTAGTAGATTTCTCCTAATGTCAGTTTTTAAATCATGCAGTTTTCGCAGAAAAATCCTCATGGAGCGAGTTCTACACAATTGACTTGCAATTTACATAGAACCTGTCATCGTGAAATTCCGTGTTCCGAAAAAGTTACATGCATCACGGATTCGACAAATATTCACTACAGAGTTGTTAGCATAAGGATTACCGGACTTTCATCCACCATAAAAGCCATATTGACACTTTGAAGCATTTTCTCATATTTCGAAAGTTTTTCCTAATGCCAGTTTTGAAAATGAGGCAGAATTTGCAGAAAAAGCTCTTGGAGCGAGTTCTACCCAAGTGACATGTATTTTACATACATTCGCTCACCGTGATATTCTGTGTTCCGAACACACTTCATGTATCTCGGATTCGACAAATATTCACTACAGAGTTGTTAGCATGCGGATTACCGAACTTTCATCCACCCTACAAGGCATATTTACACCGAGAATCTATTCATCTGAGTTCGCAATTTTTTCCTAACGCCAGTCTCAAAAATCAGGCAGATTTCTCAGGGAAAATCTCTTGGAGTGATTTCTAACCAAGAGAAATGTAATTTACATAAACTCCCCAGCCATGAAATTCCGTGTTCCGAACATGCTACATGCATAATGGATTCGACAAATATTCACTACAGATTTGTTAGCATGTGGATTACCGAACTTTCATCACAATAGTTTGAATATTGATTCTTAGAAGTATTTTCTCAGATTTTGCAGTGTTTTCCAAACGCCAGTTTCAAAAATGAAGCATTTATTGCAGAAAAACCCTCTTGGAGCGAGTTCTACCCAATAGAGAAGTAATTTACATTGTTTCAGTCACCGTGAAATTCCATGTTCCAAGCACGGTGTATGCATCACGGATTAGAAAAAGCTTCTTTAATATGTTGTGAAAATGTGGATTACCGAACATTCTTCCAACATAAAGGCATATATACACCTAGAAATATTTAATCTCATTTTGAAGATTTGTCCAAACTTCAGATTCGATAATCATGCAATTTTCGCAGAAAAATTCTATTCTAGCTAGTTCTACCCAATAGAATTGTAATTTACATTGTTTCATTACTGTGAAATTCCGTTTTCCAAAAGTGCTACATGAATCAATGTTTGAAAAATAAATACTACACTGTTATTAACATGTGGAATACCGGACTTTCATTCACCATTCAAGGCATATTGACACTTAGAAGCATTTTCTCAGAATTCACAGGGTTCTCCAAATGTCAGTTTTGAAAATGAGGCACATTTCGCAGAAAAATTCTCTTCAAGCTAGTTCTACCCAATAGACATGTAATTTACATTGTTTCCTTCAATATGACACTCTGTATTCCTTACACATTACATGCATCACGAATTCGACAAACATTCTCTAATGAGTGTGAGCATGTGGATTACTAAAATTTCATCCACCATACAAGGCATATTTACACCTACTTGTAGTTATTCTGATTTCGCAGGTTTTTCCTAACATCCAGTTTTGAAAATCATGAAATTTTCGCAGAAAAATTCAATTCGAGCGAGTTCTATCCAGTAGAATTGTTATTTTCCGAGTTTCACTCACCGAGACATTCCGTGTTCCGAAAACGTTACAATAATCACGGCTTCGACAAACATTATTTGATGACCATGAGCATGTGGATTACCAATGTTTCAACCACAATACAAGGCATATTTACACCTAGGAATATTTACTTAGATTTCGCAGATTTTTCCTCACGTCAGTTATGACAATCAGGCAGTTTTCGCAGAAAAATTCTCTTGCTGCATGTTCGATCCAATAGACATCCCATTTTCATAGATACCTTCACCGTAACATTCCGTGTTCCGAAAAAGGCACATGCACCATGGATTCATCAAATATTCACTCCTGAGTTGTTAGAATGTGAATTACACATCTTTAATAAACCATTGAAGACATATTGTCACCTTAAAGCTTTTGCTCAGGTTTCGCAGTGTTTTCATAACACCAGTTTACAAACACAGGTAGATTTTACAGTAAAATGCTCCTGGAGCGGGTTCTCACCAATAGATATGTAATTTACATAGTTTCCTTCAACGTGACATTCCGTGTGCCGAACACACTACATATATCACGGATTTGAGAAACATTTTTAATGAGTTGTGTACATGTGTATTACAGAACTTTCATGCACCATACAAGGCATATTTACACCTAGAAACATTAACTCTGAGTTTGCAGCTTTTTCCTAATAGCAGTTTCGAAAATCAGGCAGTTTCCTAAGGAAAAAACTGTTGGAGCGTGTTCTACCCAATAGATATGTAAATTACATAGATTCTCCCGCTGTGAAATTCCGTGTTTCGCACACGCTACATGCAGATAGGATTCGACAAAAATACACTACATAGGTGTTTGCATGTGGATTAAAGGACTTTCAACACAATAGAAGGCATATTGATACTTAAATGCATTTTCTCTGATTTCACAGAGATTTCCAAACGCCAGTTTCGAAACTGAGGCAGATTTCACGGCAAAATACTCTTGGAGCGGGTTCAAAACAATAGACATGTAATTTACATGGATTCGCTCACCGTGAATTTCCGTGTTCCGAACACGCTACATGCATCTCGGATTCGACAAATATTCACTACAGAGTTGTTAGCAAGTGGATTACAGCAGTTTCATCCACCATACATGGCTTACTGACACTTTGAAGACTTTCCTCAGATTTCACAGGTTAGTTTTAATGCCAGGTTTGAAAATGAGGCAGATTTGGCAAGAAAATGCTCTTGGAGCGAGTTCTAACCAAAAGATATGTAATTTACTTAGTTTCACTCACCGTGACCTTCCGTGATCTGAACACGTAACATGCATCACGGATTCGACAAACATCCTTTAATGAGTTGTGAACATGTGTATTACCGAACTTTCATCCACCTTACAATGCATATTTATACATAGAATTTTTTTTCTTATTTAGTAGATTTCTCCTAATGTCAGTTTTTAAATCATGCAGTTTTCGCAGAATAATCCTCATGGAGCGAGTTCTACACAATTGACTTGCAATTTACATAGAACCTGTCATCGTGAAATTCCGTGTTCCGAAAAAGTTACATGCATCACGGATTCGACAAATATTCACTACAGAGTTGTTAGCATAAGGATTACCGGACTTTCATCCACCATAAAAGCCATATTGACACTTTGAAGCATTTTCTCATATTTCGAAAGTTTTTCCTAATGCCAGTTTTGAAAATGAGGCAGAATTTGCAGAAAAAGCTCTTGGAGCGAGTTCTACCCAAGTGACATGTATTTTACATACATTCGCTCACCGTGATATTCTGTGTTCCGAACACACTTCATGTATCTCGGATTCGACAAATATTCACTACAGAGTTGTTAGCATGCGGATTACCGAACTTTCATCCACCCTACAAGGCATATTTACACCGAGAATCTATTCATCTGAGTTCGCAATTTTTTCCTAACGCCAGTCTCAAAAATCAGGCAGATTTCTCAGGGAAAATCTCTTGGAGTGATTTCTAACCAAGAGAAATGTAATTTACATAAACTCCCCAGCCATGAAATTCCGTGTTCCGAACATGCTACATGCATAATGGATTCGACAAATATTCACTACAGATTTGTTAGCATGTGGATTACCGAACTTTCATCACAATAGTTTGAATATTGATTCTTAGAAGTATTTTCTCAGATTTTGCAGTGTTTTCCAAACGCCAGTTTCAAAAATGAAGCATTTATTGCAGAAAAACCCTCTTGGAGCGAGTTCTACCCAATAGAGAAGTAATTTACATTGTTTCAGTCACCGTGAAATTCCACGTTCCAAGCACGGTGTATGCATCACGGATTAGAAAAAGATTCTTTAATATGTTGTGAAAATGTGGATTACCGAACATTCTTCCAACATAAAGGCATATATACACCTAGAAATATTTACTCTCATTTTGAAGATTTGTCCAAACTTCAGATTCGATAATCATGCAATTTTCGCAGAAAAATTCTATTCTAGCTAGTTCTACCCAATAGAATTGTAATTTACATTGTTTCATTACTGTGAAATTCCGTTTTCCAAAAGTGCTACATGAATCAATGTTTGAAAAATAAATACTACACTGTTATTAACATGTGGAATACCGGACTTTCATTCACCATTCAAGGCATATTGACACTTAGAAGCATTTTCTCAGAATTCACAGGGTTCTCCAAATGTCAGTTTTGAAAATGAGGCACATTTCGCAGAAAAATTCTCTTCAAGCTAGTTCTACCCAATAGACATGTAATTTACATTGTTTCCTTCAATATGACACTCTGTATTCCTTACACATTACATGCATCACGAATTCGACAAACATTCTCTAATGAGTGTGAGCATGTGGATTACTAAAATTTCATCCACCATACAAGGCATATTTACACCTACTTGTAGTTATTCTGATTTCGCAGGTTTTTCCTAACATCCAGTTATGAAAATCATGAAATTTTCACAGAAAAATTCAATTCGAGCGAGTTCTATCCAGTAGAATTGTTATTTTCCGAGTTTCACTCACCGAGACATTCCGTGTTCCGAAAACGTTACAATAATCACGGCTTCGACAAACATTATTTGATGACCATGAGCATGTGGATTACCAATGTTTCAACCACAATACAAGGCATATTTACACCTAGGAATATTTACTTAGATTTCGCAGAATTTTCCTAACGTCAGTTATGACAATCAGGCAGTTTTCGCAGAAAAATTCTCTTGCTGCATGTTCGATCCAATAGACATCCCATTTTCATAGATACCTTCACCGTAACATTCCGTGTTCCGAAAAAGGCACATGCACCATGGATTCATCAAATATTCACTCCTGAGTTGTTAGAATGTGAATTACATATCTTTAATAAACCATTGAAGACATATTGTCACCTTAAAGCTTTTGCTCAGGTTTCGCAGTGTTTTCATAACACCAGTTTACAAACAGAGGTAGATTTTACAGTAAAATGCTCCTGGAGCGGGTTCTCACCAATAGATATGTAATTTACATAGTTTCCTTCAACGTGACATTCCGTGTGCCGAACACACTACATATATCACGGATTTGAGAAACATTTTTAATGAGTTGTGTACATGTGTATTACAGAACTTTCATGCACCATACAAGGCATATTTACACCTAGAAACATTAACTCTGAGTTTGCAGCTTTTTCCTAATAGCAGTTTCGAAAATCAGGCAGTTTCCTAATGAAAAAACTGTTGGAGCGTGTTCTACCCAATAGATATGTAAATTACATAGATTCTCCCGCTGTGAAATTCCGTGTTTCGCACACGCTACATGCAGATAGGATTCGACAAAAATACACTACATAGGTGTTTGCATGTGGATTAAAGGACTTTCAACACAATAGAAGGCATATTGATACTTAAAAGCATTTTCTCTGATTTCACAGAGATTTCCAAACGCCAGTTTCGAAACTGAGGCAGATTTCACGGCAAAATTCTCTTGGAGCGGGTTCAAAACAATAGACATGTAATTTACATGGGTTCGCTCACCGTGAAATTCCGTGTTCCGAACACGCTACATGCATCTCGGATTCGACAAATATTCACTACAGAGTTGTTAGCAAGTGGATTACAGCAGTTTCATCCACCATACATGGCTTACTGACACTTTGAAGACTTTCCTCAGATTTCACAGGTTAGTTTTAATGCCAGGTTTGAAAATGAGGCAGATTTGGCAGGAAAATGCTCTTGGAGCGAGTTCTAACCAAAAGATATGTAATTTACTTAGTTTCATTCACCGTGACCTTCCGTGATCTGAACACGTAACATGCATCACGGATTCGACAAACATCCTTTAATGAGTTGTGAACATGTGTATTACCGAACTTTCATCCACCTTACAATGCATATTTATACATAGAAAGATTTTTCTGATTTAGTAGATTTCTCCTAATGTCAGTTTTTAAATCATGCAGTTTTCGCAGAAAAATCCTCATGGAGCGAGTTCTACACAATTGACTTGCAATTTACATAGAACCTGTCATCGTGAAATTCCGTGTTCCGAAAAAGTTACATGCATCACGGATTCGACAAATATTCACTACAGAGTTGTTAGCATAAGGATTACCGGACTTTCATCCACCATAAAAGCCATATTGACACTTTGAAGCATTTTCTCATATTTCGAAAGTTTTTCCTAATGCCAGTTTTGAAAATGAGGCAGAATTTGCAGAAAAAGCTCTTGGAGCGAGTTCTACCCAAGTGACATGTATTTTACATACATTCGCTCACCGTGATATTCTGTGTTCCGAACACACTTCATGTATCTCGGATTCGACAAATATTCACTACAGAGTTGTTAGCATGCGGATTACCGAACTTTCATCCACCCTACAAGGCATATTTACACCGAGAATCTATTCATCTGAGTTCGCAATTTTTTCCTAACGCCAGTCTCAAAAATCAGGCAGATTTCTCAGGGAAAATCTCTTGGAGTGATTTCTAACCAAGAGAAATGTAATTTACATAAACTCCCCAGCCATGAAATTCCGTGTTCCGAACATGCTACATGCATAATGGATTCGACAAATATTCACTACAGATTTGTTAGCATGTGGATTACCGAACTTTCATCACAATAGTTTGAATATTGATTCTTAGAAGTATTTTCTCAGATTTTGCAGTGTTTTCCAAACGCCAGTTTCAAAAATGAAGCATTTATTGCAGAAAAATCCTCTTGGAGCGAGTTCTAACCAATAGAGAAGTAATTTACATTGTTTCAGTCACCGTGAAATTCCACGTTCCAAGCACGGTATATGCATCACGGATTAGAAAAAGATTCTTTAATATGTTGTGAAAATGTGGATTACCGAACATTCTTCCAACATAAAGGCATATATACACCTAGAAATATTTACTCTCATTTTGAAGCTTTGTCCAAACTTCAGATTCGATAATCATGCAATTTTCGCAGAAAAATTCTATTCTAGCTAGTTCTACCCCATAGAATTGTAATTTACATTGTTTCATTACTGTGAAATTCCGTTTTCCAAAAGTGCTACATGAATCAATGTTTGAAAAATAAATACTACACTGTTATTAACATGTGGAATACCGGACTTTCATTCACCATTCAAGGCATATTGACACTTAGAAGCATTTTCTCAGAATTCACAGGGTTCTCCAAATGTCAGTTTTGAAAATGAGGCACATTTCGCAGAAAAATTCTCTTCAAGCTAGTTCTACCCAATAGACATGTAATTTACATTGTTTCCTTCAATATGACACTCTGTATTCCTTACACATTACATGCATCACGAATTCGACAAACATTCTCTAATGAGTGTGAGCATGTGGATTACTAAAATTTCATCCACCATACAAGGCATATTTACACCTACTTGTAGTTATTCTGATTTCGCAGGTTTTTCCTAACATCCAGTTTTGAAAATCATGAAATTTTCACAGAAAAATTCAATTCGAGCGAGTTCTATCCAGTAGAATTGTTATTTTCCGAGTTTCACTCACCGAGACATTCCGTGTTCCGAAAACGTTACAATAATCACGGCTTCGACAAACATTATTTGATGACCATGAGCATGTGGATTACCAATGTTTCAACCACAATACAAGGCATATTTACACCTAGGAATATTTACTTAGATTTCGCAGAATTTTCCTAACGTCAGTTATGACAATCAGGCAGTTTTCGCAGAAAAATTCTCTTGCTGCATGTTCGATCCAATAGACATCCCATTTTCATAGATACCTTCACCGTAACATTCCGTGTTCCGAAAAAGGCACATGCACCATGGATTCATCAAATATTCACTCCTGAGTTGTTAGAATGTGAATTACATATCTTTAATAAACCATTGAAGACATATTGTCACCTTAAAGCTTTTGCTCAGGTTTCGCAGTGTTTTCATAACACCAGTTTACAAACAGAGGTAGATTTTACAGTAAAATGCTCCTGGAGCGGGTTCTCACCAATAGATATGTAATTTACATAGTTTCCTTCAACGTGACATTCCGTGTGCCGAACACACTACATATATCACGGATTTGAGAAACATTTTTAATGAGTTGTGTACATGTGTATTACAGAACTTTCATGCACCATACAAGGCATATTTACACCTAGAAACATTAACTCTGAGTTTGCAGCTTTTTCCTAATAGCAGTTTCGAAAATCAGGCAGTTTCCTAAGGAAAAAACTGTTGGAGCGTGTTCTACCCAATAGATATGTAAATTACATAGATTCTCCCGCTGTGAAATTCCGTGTTTCGCACACGCTACATGCAGATAGGATTCGACAAAAATACACTACATAGGTGTTTGCATGTGGATTAAAGGACTTTCAACACAATAGAAGGCATATTGATACTTAAAAGCATTTTCTCTGATTTCACAGAGATTTCCAAACGCCAGTTTCGAAACTGAGGCTGATTTCACGGCAAAATTCTCTTGGAGCGGGTTCAAAACAATAGACATGTAATTTACATGGATTCGCTCACCGTGAAATTCCGTGTTCCGAACACGCTACATGCATCTCGGATTCGACAAATATTCACTACAGAGTTGTTAGCAAGTGGATTACAGCAGTTTCATCCACCATACATGGCTTACTGACACTTTGAAGACTTTCCTCAGATTTCACAGGTTAGTTTTAATGCCAGGTTTGAAAATGAGGCAGATTTGGCAGGAAAATGCTCTTGGAGCGAGTTCTAACCAAAAGATATGTAATTTACTTAGTTTCACTCACCGTGACCTTCCGTGATCTGAACACGTAACATGCATCACGGATTCGACAAACATCCTTTAATGAGTTGTGAACATGTGTATTACCGAACTTTCATCCACCTTACAATGCATATTTATACATAGAAAGATTTTTCTGATTTAGTAGATTTCTCCTAATGTCAGTTTTTAAATCATGCAGTTTTCGCAGAAAAATCCTCATGGAGCGAGTTCTACACAATAGACTTGCAATTTACATAGAACCTGTCATCGTGAAATTCCGTGTTCCGAAAAAGTTACATGCATCACGGATTCGACAAATATTCACTACAGAGTTGTTAGCATAAGGATTACCGGACTTTCATCCACCATAAAAGCCATATTGACACTTTGAAGCATTTTCTCATATTTCGAAAGTTTTTCCTAATGCCAGTTTTGAAAATGAGGCAGAATTTGCAGAAAAAGCTCTTGGAGCGAGTTCTACCCAAGTGACATGTATTTTACATACATTCGCTCACCGTGATATTCTGTGTTCCGAACACACTTCATGTATCTCGGATTCGACAAATATTCACTACAGAGTTGTTAGCATGCGGATTACCGAACTTTCATCCACCCTACAAGGCATATTTACACCGAGAATCTATTCATCTTTGTTCGCAATTTTTTCCTAACGCCAGTCTCAAAAATCAGGCAGATTTCTCTGGGAAAAACTCTTGGAGTGATTTCTAACCAAGAGAAATGTAATTTACATCAACTCCCTGGCCATGAAATTCCGTGTTCCGAACATGCTACATGCATAATGGATTCGACAAATATTCACTACAGATTTGTTAGCATGTGGATTACCGAACTTCGATCACAATAGATTGAATATTGATACTTAGAAGTATTTTCTCAGATTTTGCAGTGTTTTCCAAACGCCAGTTTCAATAATGAAGCATTTATCGCAGAAAAATTCTCTTGGAGCGAGTTCTACCCAATAGAGAAGTAATTTACATTGTTTCAGTCACCGTGAAATTCCAAATTCTGAACACGGTATATGCATCACGGATTAGAAAAAGATTCTTTAATATGTTGTGAAAATGTGGATTACAGAACATTCTTCCAACATAAAGGCATATATACACCTAGAAATATTTACTCTCATTTTGAAGCTTTGTCCAAACTTCAGATTCGATAATCATGCAATTTTCGCAGAAAAATTCTATTCTAGCTAGTTCTACCCAATAGAATTGTAATTTACATTGTTTCATTACTGTGAAATTCCGTTTTCCAAAAGCGCTACATGAATCAAGGTTTGAAAAATAATTACTACACTGTTATTAACATGTGGATTACCGGACTTTCATTCACCATTCAAGGCATATTGACACTTAGAAGCATTTTCTCAGAATTCACAGGGTTCTCCAAATGTCAGTTTTGAAAATGAGGCACATTTCGCAGAAAAATTCTCTTCAAGCGAGTTCTACCCAATAGACATGTAATTTACATTGTTTCCTTCAATATGACACTCTGTATTCCGTACACATTACATGCATCACGAATTCGACAAACATTCTCTAATGAGTGTGAGCATGTGGATTACTAAAATTTCATCCACCATACAAGGCATATTTACACCTACTTGTAGTTATTCTGATTTCGCAGGTTTTTCCTAACATCCAGTTTTGAAAATCATGAAATTTTCGCAGAAAAATTCAATTCGAGCGAGTTCTATCCAGTAGAATTGTTATTTTCCGAGTTTCACTCACCGAGACATTCCGTGTTCCGAAAACGTTACAATAATCACGGCTTCGACAAACATTATTTGATGACCATGAGCATGTGGATTACCAATGTTTCAACCACAATACAAGGCATATTTACACCTAGGAATATTTACTTAGATTTCGCAGATTTTTCCTCACGTCAGTTATGACAATCAGGCAGTTTTCGCAGAAAAATTCTCTTGCTGCATGTTCGATCCAATAGACATCCCATTTTCATAGATACCTTCACCGTAACATTCCGTGTTCCGAAAAAGGCACATGCACCATGGATTCATCAAATATTCACTCCTGAGTTGTTAGAATATGAATTACACATCTTTATTAAACAATTGAAGACATATTGTCACCTTAAAGCTTTTGTTCAGGTTTTGCAGTGTTTTCATAACACCAGTTTACAAACAGAGGTAGATTTTACAGTAAAATGCTCCTGGAGCGGGTTCTCACCAATAGATATGTAATTTACATAGTTTCCTTCAACGTGACATTCCGTGTGCCGAACACACTACATATATCATGGATTTGAGAAACATTTTTAATGAGTTGTGTACATGTGTATTACAGAACTTTCATGCACCATACAAGGCATATTTACACCTAGAAACATTAACTCTGAGTTTGCAGCTTTTTCCTAATAGCAGTTTCGAAAATCAGGCAGTTTCCTAAGGAAAAAACTGTTGGAGCGTGTTCTACCCAATAGATATGTAAATTATATAGATTCTCCCGCTGTGAAATTCCGTGTTTCGCACACGCTACATGCAGATAGGATTCGACAAAAATACACTACATAGTTGTTTGCATGTGGATTACAGGACTTTCATCACAATACAAGGCATTTCGTTACTTAAAAGCATTTTCTCTGATTTCACAGAGATTTCCAAACGCCAGTTTCGAAACTGAGGCAGATTTCATGGCAAAATTCTCTTGGAGCGGGTTCAAAACAATAGAAATGTAATTTACATGGATTCGCTCACCGTGAAATTCCGTGTTCCGAACACGCTACATGCATCTCGGATTCGACAAATATTCACTACAGAGTTGTTAGCAAGTGGATTACAGCAGTTTCATCCACCATACATGGCTTACTGACACTTTGAAGACTTTCCTCAGATTCCACAGGTTAGTTTTTATGCCAGGTTTGAAAATGAGGCAGATTTGGCAGGAAAATGCTCTTGGAGCGAGTTCTAACCAAAAGATATGTAATTTACTTAGTTTCACTCACCGTGACCTTCCGTGATCTGAACACGTAACATGCATCACGGATTCGACAAACATCCTTTAATGAGTTGTGAACATGTGTATTACCGAACTTTCATCCACCTTACAATGCATATTTATACATAGAAAGATTTTTCTGATTTAGTAGATTTCTCCTAATGTCAGTTTTTAAATCATGCAGTTTTCGCAGAAAAATCCTCATGGAGCGAGTTCTACACAATAGACTTGCAATTTACATAGAACCTGTCATCGTGAAATTCCGTGTTCCGAAAAAGTTACATGCATCACGGATTCGACAAATATTCACTACAGAGTTGTTAGCATAAGGATTACCGGACTTTCATCCACCATAAAAGCCATATTGACACTTTGAAGCATTTTCTCATATTTCGAAAGTTTTTCCTAATGCCAGTTTTGAAAATGAGGCAGAATTTGCAGAAAAAGCTCTTGGAGCGAGTTCTACCCAAGTGACATGTATTTTACATACATTCGCTCACCGTGATATTCTGTGTTCCGAACACACTTCATGTATCTCGGATTCGACAAATATTCACTACAGAGTTGTTAGCATGCGGATTACCGAACTTTCATCCACCCTACAAGGCATATTTACACCGAGAATCTATTCATCTTTGTTCGCAATTTTTTCCTAACGCCAGTCTCAAAAATCAGGCAGATTTCTCTGGGAAAAACTCTTGGAGTGATTTCTAACCAAGAGAAATGTAATTTACATCAACTCCCTGGCCATGAAATTCCGTGTTCCGAACATGCTACATGCATAATGGATTCGACAAATATTCACTACAGATTTGTTAGCATGTGGATTACCGAACTTCGATCACAATAGATTGAATATTGATACTTAGAAGTATTTTCTCAGATTTTGCAGTGTTTTCCAAACGCCAGTTTCAATAATGAAGCATTTATCGCAGAAAAATTCTCTTGGAGCGAGTTCTACCCAATAGAGAAGTAATTTACATTGTTTCAGTCACCGTGAAATTCCAAATTCTGAACACGGTATATGCATCACGGATTAGAAAAAGATTCTTTAATATGTTGTGAAAATGTGGATTACAGAACATTCTTCCAACATAAAGGCATATATACACCTAGAAATATTTACTCTCATTTTGAAGCTTTGTCCAAACTTCAGATTCGATAATCATGCAATTTTCGCAGAAAAATTCTATTCTAGCTAGTTCTACCCAATAGAATTGTAATTTACATTGTTTCATTACTGTGAAATTCCGTTTTCCAAAAGCGCTACATGAATCAAGGTTTGAAAAATAATTACTACACTGTTATTAACATGTGGATTACCGGACTTTCATTCACCATTCAAGGCATATTGACACTTAGAAGCATTTTCTCAGAATTCACAGGGTTCTCCAAATGTCAGTTTTGAAAATGAGGCACATTTCGCAGAAAAATTCTCTTCAAGCGAGTTCTACCCAATAGACATGTAATTTACATTGTTTCCTTCAATATGACACTCTGTATTCCGTACACATTACATGCATCACGAATTCGACAAACATTCTCTAATGAGTGTGAGCATGTGGATTACTAAAATTTCATCCACCATACAAGGCATATTTACACCTACTTGTAGTTATTCTGATTTCGCAGGTTTTTCCTAACATCCAGTTTTGAAAATCATGAAATTTTCGCAGAAAAATTCAATTCGAGCGAGTTCTATCCAGTAGAATTGTTATTTTCCGAGTTTCACTCACCGAGACATTCCGTGTTCCGAAAACGTTACAATAATCACGGCTTCGACAAACATTATTTGATGACCATGAGCATGTGGATTACCAATGTTTCAACCACAATACAAGGCATATTTACACCTAGGAATATTTACTTAGATTTCGCAGATTTTTCCTCACGTCAGTTATGACAATCAGGCAGTTTTCGCAGAAAAATTCTCTTGCTGCATGTTCGATCCAATAGACATCCCATTTTCATAGATACCTTCACCGTAACATTCCGTGTTCCGAAAAAGGCACATGCACCATGGATTCATCAAATATTCACTCCTGAGTTGTTAGAATGTGAATTACACATCTTTATTAAACAATTGAAGACATATTGTCACCTTAAAGCTTTTGTTCAGGTTTTGCAGTGTTTTCATAACACCAGTTTACAAACAGAGGTAGATTTTACAGTAAAATGCTCCTGGAGCGGGTTCTCACCAATAGATATGTAATTTACATAGTTTCCTTCAACGTGACATTCCGTGTGCCGAACACACTACATATATCACGGATTTGAGAAACATTTTTAATGAGTTGTGTACATGTGTATTACAGAACTTTCATGCACCATACAAGGCATATTTACACCTAGAAACATTAACTCTGAGTTTGCAGCTTTTTCCTAATAGCAGTTTCGAAAATCAGGCAGTTTCCTAAGGAAAAAACTGTTGGAGCGTGTTCTACCCAATAGATATGTAAATTATATAGATTCTCCCGCTGTGAAATTCCGTGTTTCGCACACGCTACATGCAGATAGGATTCGACAAAAATACACTACATAGTTGTTTGCATGTGGATTACAGGACTTTCATCACAATACAAGGCATATTGATACTTAAAAGCATTTTCTCTGATTTCACAGAGATTTCCAAACGCCAGTTTCGAAACTGAGGCAGATTTCACGGCAAAATTCTCTTGGAGCGGGTTCAAAACAATAGACATGTAATTTACATGGATTCGCTCACCATGAAATTCCGTGTTCCGAACACGCTACATGCATCTCGGATTCGACAAATATTCACTACAGAGTTGTTAGCAAGTGGATTACAGCAGTTTCATCCACCATACATGGCTTACTGACACTTTGAAGACTTTCCTCAGATTTCACAGGTTAGTTTTTATGCCAGGTTGGAAAATGAGGCAGATTTGGCAGGAAAATGCTCTTGGAGCGAGTTCTAACCAAAAGATATGTAATTTACTTAGTTTCACTCACCGTGACCTTCCGTGATCTGAACACGTAACATGCATCACGGATTCGACAAACATCCTTTAATGAGTTGTGAACATGTGTATTACCGAACTTTCATCCACCTTACAATGCATATTTATACATAGAAAGTTTTTTCTGATTTAGTAAATTTCTCCTAATGTCAGTTTTTAAATCATGCAGTTTTCGCAGAATAATCCTCATGGAGCGAGTTCTACACAATAGACTTGCAATTTACATAGAACCTGTCATCGTGAAATTCCGTGTTCCGAAAAAGCTACATGCATCACGGATTCGACAAATATTCACTACAAAGTTGTTAGCATAAGGATTACCGGACTTTCATGCACCATAAAATCCATATTGACACTTTGAAGCATTTTCTCATATTTCGAAAGTTTTTCCTAATGCCAGTTTTGAAAATGAGGCAGAATTTGCAGAAAAAGCTCTTGGAGCGAGTTCTACCCAAGTGATATATATTTTACATACATTCGCTCACCGTGATATTCTGTGTTCCGAACACGCTTCATGTATCTCGGATTCGACAAATATTCACTACAGAGTTGTTAGCATGCGGATTACCGAACTTTCATCCACCCTACAAGGCATATTTACACCGAGAATCTATTCATCTTTGTTCGCAATTTTTTCCTAACGCCAGTCTCAAAAATCAGGCAGATTTCTCTGGGAAAAACTCTTGGAGTGATTTCTAACCAAGAGAAATGTAATTTACATCAACTCCCTGGCCATGAAATTCCGTGTTCCGAACATGCTACATGCATAATGGATTCGACAAATATTCACTACAGATTTGTTAGCATGTGGATTACCGAACTTCGATCACAATAGATTGAATATTGATACTTAGAAGTATTTTCTCAGATTTTGCAGTGTTTTCCAAACGCCAGTTTCAATAATGAAGCATTTATCGCAGAAAAATTCTCTTGGAGCGAGTTCTACCCAATAGAGAAGTAATTTACATTGTTTCAGTCACCGTGAAATTCCAAATTCTGAACACGGTATATGCATCACGGATTAGAAAAAGATTCTTTAATATGTTGTGAAAATGTGGATTACAGAACATTCTTCCAACATAAAGGCATATATACACCTAGAAATATTTACTCTCATTTTGAAGCTTTGTCCAAACTTCAGATTCGATAATCATGCAATTTTCGCAGAAAAATTCTATTCTAGCTAGTTCTACCCAATAGAATTGTAATTTACATTGTTTCATTACTGTGAAATTCCATTTTCCAAAAGCGCTACATGAATCAAGGTTTGAAAAATAATTACTACACTGTTATTAACATGTGGATTACCGGACTTTCATTCACCATTCAAGGCATATTGACACTTAGAAGCATTTTCTCAGAATTCACAGGGTTCTCCAAATGTCAGTTTTGAAAATGAGGCACATTTCGCAGAAAAATTCTCTTCAAGCGAGTTCTACCCAATAGACATGTAATTTACATTGTTTCCTTCAATATGACACTCTGTATTCCGTACACATTACATGCATCACGAATTCGACAAACATTCTCTAATGAGTGTGAGCATGTGGATTACTAAAATTTCATCCACCATACAAGGCATATTTACACCTACTTGTAGTTATTCTGATTTCGCAGGTTTTTCCTAACATCCAGTTTTGAAAATCATGAAATTTTCACAGAAAAATTCAATTCGAGCGAGTTCTATCCAGTAGAATTGTTATTTTCCGAGTTTCACTCACCGAGACATTCCGTGTTCCGAAAACGTTACAATAATCACGGCTTCGACAAACATTATTTGATGACCATGAGCATGTGGATTACCAATGTTTCAACCACAATACAAGGCATATTTACACCTAGGAATATTTACTTAGATTTCGCAGATTTTTCCTCACGTCAGTTATGACAATCAGGCAGTTTTCGCAGAAAAATTCTCTTGCTGCATGTTCGATCCAATAGACATCCCATTTTCATAGATACCTTCACCGTAACATTCCGTGTTCCGAAAAAGGCACATGCACCATGGATTCATCAAATATTCACTCCTGAGTTGTTAGAATGTGAATTACACATCTTTAATAAACCATTGAAGACATATTGTCACCTTAAAGCTTTTGCTCAGGTTTCGCAGTGTTTTCATAACACCAGTTTACAAACAGAGGTAGATTTTACAGTAAAATGCTCCTGGAGCGGGTTCTCACCAATAGATATGTAATTTACATAGTTTCCTTCAACGTGACATTCCGTGTGCCGAACACACTACATATATCACGGATTTGAGAAACATTTTTAATGAGTTGTGTACATGTGTATTACAGAACTTTCATGCACCATACAAGGCATATTTACACCTAGAAACATTAACTCTGAGTTTGCAGCTTTTTCCTAATAGCAGTTTCGAAAATCAGGCAGTTTCCTAAGGAAAAAACTGTTGGAGCGTGTTCTACCCAATAGATATGTAAATTACATAGATTCTCCCGCTGTGAAATTCCGTGTTTCGCACACGCTACATGCAGATAGGATTCGAAAACATACACTACATAGGTGTTTGCATGTGGATTAAAGGACTTTCAACACAATAGAAGGCATATTGATACTTAAATGCATTTTCTCTGATTTCACAGAGATTTCCAAACGCCAGTTTCGAAACTGAGGCAGATTTCACGGCAAAATACTCTTGGAGCGGGTTCAAAACAATAGACATGTAATTTACATGGATTCGCTCACCGTGAATTTCCGTGTTCCGAACACGCTACATGCATCTCGGATTCGACAAATATTCACTACAGAGTTGTTAGCAAGTGGATTACAGCAGTTTCATCCACCATACATGGCTTACTGACACTTTGAAGACTTTCCTCAGATTTCACAGGTTAGTTTTAATGCCAGGTTTGAAAATGAGGCAGATTTGGCAAGAAAATGCTCTTGGAGCGAGTTCTAACCAAAAGATATGTAATTTACTTAGTTTCACTCACCATGACCTTCCGTGATCTGAACACGTAACATGCATCACGGATTCGACAAACATCCTTTAATGAGTTGTGAACATGTGTATTACCGAACTTTCATCCACCTTACAATGCATATTTATACATAGAATTTTTTTTCTTATTTAGTAGATTTCTCCTAATGTCAGTTTTTAAATCATGCAGTTTTCGCAGAATAATCCTCATGGAGCGAGTTCTACACAATTGACTTGCAATTTACATAGAACCTGTCATCGTGAAATTCCGTGTTCCGAAAAAGTTACATGCATCACGGATTCGACAAATATTCACTACAGAGTTGTTAGCATAAGGATTACCGGACTTTCATCCACCATAAAAGCCATATTGACACTTTGAAGCATTTTCTCATATTTCGAAAGTTTTTCCTAATGCCAGTTTTGAAAATGAGGCAGAATTTGCAGAAAAAGCTCTTGGAGCGAGTTCTACCCAAGTGACATGTATTTTACATACATTCGCTCACCGTGATATTCTGTGTTCCGAACACACTTCATGTATCTCAGATTCGACAAATATTCACTACAGAGTTGTTAGCATGCGGATTACCGAACTTTCATCCACCCTACAAGGCATATTTACACCGAGAATCTATTCATCTGAGTTCGCAATTTTTTCCTAACGCCAGTCTCAAAAATCAGGCAGATTTCTCAGGGAAAATCTCTTGGAGTGATTTCTAACCAAGAGAAATGTAATTTACATAAACTCCCCAGCCATGAAATTCCGTGTTCCGAACATGCTACATGCATAATGGATTCGACAAATATTCACTACAGATTTGTTAGCATGTGGATTACCGAACTTTCATCACAATAGTTTGAATATTGATTCTTAGAAGTATTTTCTCAGATTTTGCAGTGTTTTCCAAACGCCAGTTTCAAAAATGAAGCATTTATTGCAGAAAAACCCTCTTGGAGCGAGTTCTACCCAATAGAGAAGTAATTTACATTGTTTCAGTCACCGTGAAATTCCACGTTCCAAGCACGGTGTATGCATCACGGATTAGAAAAAGATTCTTTAATATGTTGTGAAAATGTGGATTACCGAACATTCTTCCAACATAAAGGCATATATACACCTAGAAATATTTACTCTCATTTTGAAGATTTGTCCAAACTTCAGATTCGATAATCATGCAATTTTCGCAGAAAAATTCTATTCTAGCTAGTTCTACCCAATAGAATTGTAATTTACATTGTTTCATTACTGTGAAATTACGTTTTCCAAAAGTGCTACATGAATCAATGTTTGAAAAATAAATACTACACTGTTATTAACATGTGGAATACCGGACTTTCATTCACCATTCAAGGCATATTGACACTTAGAAGCATTTTCTCAGAATTCACAGGGTTCTCCAAATGTCAGTTTTGAAAATGAGGCACATTTCGCAGAAAAATTCTCTTCAAGCTAGTTCTACCCAATAGACATGTAATTTACATTGTTTCCTTCAATATGACACTCTGTATTCCTTACACATTACATGCATCACGAATTCGACAAACATTCTCTAATGAGTGTGAGCATGTGGATTACTAAAATTTCATCCACCATACAAGGCATATTTACACCTACTTGTAGTTATTCTGATTTCGCAGGTTTTTCCTAACATCCAGTTATGAAAATCATGAAATTTTCACAGAAAAATTCAATTCGAGCGAGTTCTATCCAGTAGAATTGTTATTTTCCGAGTTTCACTCACCGAG
Source organism: Camelus bactrianus (assembly GCF_048773025.1). Taxonomy (NCBI): domain Eukaryota; kingdom Metazoa; phylum Chordata; class Mammalia; order Artiodactyla; family Camelidae; genus Camelus; species Camelus bactrianus. Next base: position 149,391,048 of record NC_133539.1, read on the forward strand.
ACATTCCGTGTTCCGAAAACGTTACAATAATCACGGCTTCGACAAACATTATTTGATGACCATGAGCATGTGGATTACCAATGTTTCAACCACAATACAAGGCATATTTACACCTAGGAATATTTACTTAGATTTCGCAGAATTTTCCTAACGTCAGTTATGACAATCAGGCAGTTTTCGCAGAAAAATTCTCTTGCTGCATGTTCGATCCAATAGACATCCCATTTTCATAGATACCTTCACCGTAACATTCCGTGTTCCGAAAAAGGCACATGCACCATGGATTCATCAAATATTCACTCCTGAGTTGTTAGAATGTGAATTACATATCTTTAATAAACCATTGAAGACATATTGTCACCTTAAAGCTTTTGCTCAGGTTTCGCAGTGTTTTCATAACACCAGTTTACAAACAGAGGTAGATTTTACAGTAAAATGCTCCTGGAGCGGGTTCTCACCAATAGATATGTAATTTACATAGTTTCCTTCAACGTGACATTCCGTGTGCCGAACACACTACATATATCACGGATTTGAGAAACATTTTTAATGAGTTGTGTACATGTGTATTACAGAACTTTCATGCACCATACAAGGCATATTTACACCTAGAAACATTAACTCTGAGTTTGCAGCTTTTTCCTAATAGCAGTTTCGAAAATCAGGCAGTTTCCTAAGGAAAAAACTGTTGGAGCGTGTTCTACCCAATAGATATGTAAATTATATAGATTCTCCCGCTGTGAAATTCCGTGTTTCACACACGCTACATGCAGATAGGATTCGACAAAAATACACTACATAGGTGTTTGCATGTGGATTAAAGGACTTTCAACACAATAGAAGGCATATTGATACTTAAAAGCATTTTCTCTGATTTCACAGAGATTTCCAAACGCCAGTTTCGAAACTGAGGCAGATTTCACGGCAAAATTCTCTTGGAGCGGGTTCAAAACAATAGACATGTAATTTACATGGGTTCGCTCACCGTGAAATTCCGTGTTCCGAACACGCTACATGCATCTCGGATTCGACAAATATTCACTACAGAGTTGTTAGCAAGTGGATTACAGCAGTTTCATCCACCATACATGGCTTACTGACACTTTGAAGACTTTCCTCAGATTTCACAGGTTAGTTTTAATGCCAGGTTTGAAAATGAGGCAGATTTGGCAGGAAAATACTCTTGGAGCGAGTTCTAACCAAAAGATATGTAATTTACTTAGTTTCACTCACCGTGACCTTCCGTGATCTGAACACGTAACATGCATCACGGATTCGACAAACATCCTTTAATGAGTTGTGAACATGTGTATTACCGAACTTTCATCCACCTTACAATGCATATTTATACATAGAAAGATTTTTCTGATTTAGTAGATTTCTCCTAATGTCAGTTTTTAAATCATGCAGTTTTCGCAGAAAAATCCTCATGGAGCGAGTTCTACACAATTGACTTGCAATTTACATAGAACCTCTCATCGTGAAATTCCGTGTTCCGAAAAAGTTACATGCATCACGGATTCGACAAATATTCACTACAGAGTTGTTAGCATAAGGATTACCGGACTTTCATCCACCATAAAAGCCATATTGACACTTTGAAGCATTTTCTCATATTTCGAAAGTTTTTCCTAATGCCAGTTTTGAAAATGAGGCAGAATTTGCAGAAAAAGCTCTTGGAGCGAGTTCTACCCAAGTGACATGTATTTTACATACATTCGCTCACCGTGATATTCTGTGTTCCGAACACACTTCATGTATCTCGGATTCGACAAATATTCACTACAGAGTTGTTAGCATGCGGATTACCGAACTTTCATCCACCCTACAAGGCATATTTACACCGAGAATCTATTCATCTGAGTTCGCAATTTTTTCCTAACGCCAGTCTCAAAAATCAGGCAGATTTCTCAGGGAAAATCTCTTGGAGTGATTTCTAACCAAGAGAAATGTAATTTACATAAACTCCCCAGCCATGAAATTCCGTGTTCCGAACATGCTACATGCATAATGGATTCGACAAATATTCACTACAGATTTGTTAGCATGTGGATTACCGAACTTTCATCACAATAGTTTGAATATTGATTCTTAGAAGTATTTTCTCAGATTTTGCAGTGTTTTCCAAACGCCAGTTTCAAAAATGAAGCATTTATTGCAGAAAAATCCTCTTGGAGCGAGTTCTAACCAATAGAGAAGTAATTTACATTGTTTCAGTCACCGTGAAATTCCACGTTCCAAGCACGGTGTATGCATCACGGATTAGAAAAAGATTCTTTAATATGTTGTGAAAATGTGGATTACCGAACATTCTTCCAACATAAAGGCATATATACACCTAGAAATATTTACTCTCATTTTGAAGCTTTGTCCAAACTTCAGATTCGATAATCATGCAATTTTCGCAGAAAAATTCTATTCTAGCTAGTTCTACCCCATAGAATTGTAATTTACATTGTTTCATTACTGTGAAATTCCGTTTTCCAAAAGCGCTACATGAATCAATGTTTGAAAAATAATTACTACACTGTTATTAACATGTGGAATACCGGACTTTCATTCACCATTCAAGGCATATTGACACTTAGAAGCATTTTCTCAGAATTCACAGGGTTCTCCAAATGTCAGTTTTGAAAATGAGGCACATTTCGCAGAAAAATTCTCTTCAAGCGAGTTCTACCCAATAGACATGTAATTTACATTGTTTCCTTCAATATGACACTCTGTATTCCGTACACATTACATGCATCACGAATTCGACAAACATTCTCTAATGAGTGTGAGCATGTGGATTACTAAAATTTCATCCACCATACAAGGCATATTTACACCTACTTGTAGTTATTCTGATTTCGCAGGTTTTTCCTAACATCCAGTTTTGAAAATCATGAAATTTTCGCAGAAAAATTCAATTCGAGCGAGTTCTATCCAGTAGAATTGTTATTTTCCGAGTTTCACTCACCGAGACATTCCGTGTTCCGAAAACGTTACAATAATCACGGCTTCGACAAACATTATTTGATGACCATGAGCATGTGGATTACCAATGTTTCAACCACAATACAAGGCATATTTACACCTAGGAATATTTACTTAGATTTCGCAGATTTTTCCTCACGTCAGTTATGACAATAAGGCAGTTTTCGCAGAAAAATTCTCTTGCTGCATGTTCGATCCAATAGACATCCCATTTTCATAGATACCTTCACCGTAACATTCCGTGTTACGAAAAAGGCACATGCACCATGGATTCATCAAATATTCACTCCTGAGTTGTTAGAATGTGAATTACACATCTTTATTAAACAATTGAAGACATATTGTCACCTTAAATCTTTTGTTCAGGTTTTGCAGTGTTTTCATAACACCAGTTTACAAACAGAGGTAGATTTTACAGTAAAATGCTCCTGGAGCGGGTTCTCACCAATAGATATGTAATTTACATAGTTTCCTTCAACGTGACATTCCGTGTGCCGAACACACTACATATATCACGGATTTGAGAAACATTTTTAATGAGTTGTGTACATGTGTATTACAGAACTTTCATGCACCATACAAGGCATATTTACACCTAGAAACATTAACTCTGAGTTTGCAGCTTTTTCCTAATAGCAGTTTCGAAAATCAGGCAGTTTCCTAAGGAAAAAACTGTTGGAGCGTGTTCTACCCAATAGATATGTAAATTATATAGATTCTCCCGCTGTGAAATTCCGTGTTTCGCACACGCTACATGCAGATAGGATTCGACAAAAATACACTACATAGGTGTTTGCATGTGGATTACAGGACTTTCATCACAATACAAGGCATTTCGATACTTAAAAGCATTTTCTCTGATTTCACAGAGATTTCCAAACGCCAGTTTCGAAACTGAGGCAGATTTCATGGCAAAAATCTCTTGGAGCGGGTTCAAAACAATAGAAATGTAATTTACATGGATTCGCTCACCGTGAAATTCCGTGTTCCGAACACGCTACATGCATCTCGGATTCGACAAATATTCACTACAGAGTTGTTAGCAAGTGGATTACAGCAGTTTCATCCACCATACATGGCTTACTGACACTTTGAAGACTTTCCTCAGATTTCACAGGTTAGTTTTTATGCCAGGTTTGAAAATGAGGCAGATTTGGCAGGAAAATGCTCTTGGAGCGAGTTCTAACCAAAAGATATGTAATTTACTTAGTTTCACTCACCGTGACCTTCCGTGATCTGAACACGTAACATGCATCACGGATTCGACAAACATCCTTTAATGAGTTGTGAACATGTGTATTACCGAACTTTCATCCACCTTACAATGCATATTTATACATAGAAAGTTTTTTCTGATTTAGTAGATTTCTCCTAATGTCAGTTTTTAAATCATGCAGTTTTCGCAGAAAAATCCTCATGGAGCGAGTTCTACACAATAGACTTGCAATTTACATAGAACCTGTCATCGTGAAATTCCGTGTTCCGAAAAAGCTACATGCATCACGGATTCGACAAATATTCACTACAGAGTTGTTAGCATAAGGATTACCGGACTTTCATCCACCATAAAAGCCATATTGACACTTTGAAGCATTTTCTCATATTTCGAAAGTTTTTCCTAATGCCAGTTTTGAAAATGAGGCAGAATTTGCAGAAAAAGCTCTTGGAGCGAGTTCTACCCAAGTGATATATATTTTACATACATTCGCTCACCGTGATATTCTGTGTTCCGAACACGCTTCATGTATCTCGGATTCGACAAATATTCACTACAGAGTTGTTAGCATGCGGATTACCAAACTTTCATCCACCCTACAAGGCATATTTACACCGAGAATCTATTCATCTGAGTTCGCAATATTTTCCTAATGCCAGTCTCAAAAATCAGGCAGATTTCTCTGGGAAAAACTCTTGGAGTGATTTCTAACCAAGAGAAATGTAATTTACATCAACTCCCTGGCCATGAAATTCCGTGTTCCGAACATGCTACATGCATAATGGATTCGACAAATATTCACTACAGATTTGTTAGCATGTGGATTACCGAACTTCGATCACAATAGATTGAATATTGATACTTAGAAGTATTTTCTCAGATTTTGCAGTGTTTTCCAAACGCCAGTTTCAATAATGATGCATTTATCGCAGAAAAATTCTCTTGGAGCGAGTTCTACCCAATAGAGAAGTAATTTACATTGTTTCAGTCACCGTGAAATTCCAAATTCTGAACACGGTATATGCATCACGGATTAGAAAAAGATTCTTTAATATGTTGTGAAAATGTGGATTACAGAACATTCTTCCAACATAATGGCATATATACACCTAGAAATATTTACTCTCATTTTGAAGCTTTGTCCAAACTTCAGATTCGATAATCATGCAATTTTCGCAGAAAAATTCTATTCTAGCTAGTTCTACCCAATAGAATTGTAATTTACATTGTTTCATTACTGTGAAATTCCATTTTCCAAAAGCGCTACATGAATCAAGGTTTGAAAAATCATTACTACACTGTTATTAACATGTGGATTACCGGACTTTCATTCACCATTCAAGGCATATTGACACTTAGAAGCATTTTCTCAGAATTCACAGGGTTCTCCAAATGTCAGTTTTGAAAATGAGGCACATTTCGCAGAAAAATTCTCTTCAAGCGAGTTCTACCCAATAGACATGTAATTTACATTGTTTCCTTCAATATGACACTCTGTATTCCGTACACATTACATGCATCACGAATTCGACAAACATTCTCTAATGAGTGTGAGCATGTGGATTACTAAAATTTCATCCACCATACAAGGCATATTTACACCTACTTGTAGTTATTCTGATTTCGCAGGTTTTTCCTAACATCCAGTTTTGAAAATCATGAAATTTTCACAGAAAAATTCAATTCGAGCGAGTTCTATCCAGTAGAATTGTTATTTTCCGAGTTTCACTCACCGAGACATTCCGTGTTCCGAAAACGTTACAATAATCACGGCTTCGACAAACATTATTTGATGACCATGAGCATGTGGATTACCAATGTTTCAACCACAATACAAGGCATATTTACACCTAGGAATATTTACTTAGATTTCGCAGATTTTTCCTCACGTCAGTTATGACAATCAGGCAGTTTTCGCAGAAAAATTCTCTTGCTGCATGTTCGATCCAATAGACATCCCATTTTCATAGATACCTTCACCGTAACATTCCGTGTTCCGAAAAAGGCACATGCACCATGGATTCATCAAATATTCACTCCTGAGTTGTTAGAATGTGAATTACACATCTTTATTAAACAATTGAAGACATATTGTCACCTTAAAGCTTTTGTTCAGGTTTCGCAGTGTTTTCATAACACCAGTTTACAAACAGAGGTAGATTTTACAGTAAAATGCTCCTGGAGCGGGTTCTCACCAATAGATATGTAATTTACATAGTTTCCTTCAACGTGACATTCCGTGTGCCGAACACACTACATATATCACGGATTTGAGAAACATTTTTAATGAGTTGTGTACATGTGTATTACAGAACTTTCATGCACCATACAAGGCATATTTACACCTAGAAACATTAACTCTGAGTTTGCAGCTTTTTCCTAATAGCAGTTTCGAAAATCAGGCAGTTTCCTAAGGAAAAAACTGTTGGAGCGTGTTCTACCCAATAGATATGTAAATTATATAGATTCTCCCGCTGTGAAATTCCGTGTTTCGCACACGCTACATGCAGATAGGATTCGACAAAAATACACTACATAGTTGTTTGCATGTGGATTACAGGACTTTCATCACAATACAAGGCATATTGATACTTAAAAGCATTTTCTCTGATTTCACAGAGATTTCCAAACGCCAGTTTCGAAACTGAGGCAGATTTCACGGCAAAATTCTCTTGGAGCGTGTTCAAAACAATAGACATGTAATTTACATGGATTCGCTCACCATGAAATTCCGTGTTCCGAACACGCTACATGCATCTCGGATTCGACAAATATTCACTACAGAGTTGTTAGCAAGTGGATTACAGCAGTTTCATCCACCATACATGGCTTACTGACACTTTGAAGACTTTCCTCAGATTTCACAGGTTAGTTTTTATGCCAGGTTTGAAAATGAGGCAGATTTGGCAGGAAAATGCTCTTGGAGCGAGTTCTAACCAAAAGATATGTAATTTACTTAGTTTCACTCACCGTGACCTTCCGTGATCTGAACACGTAACATGCATCACGGATTCGAGAAACATCCTTTAATGAGTTGTGAACATGTGTATTACCGAACTTTCATCCACCTTACAATGCATATTTATACATAGAAAGTTTTTTTCTGATTTAGTAGATTTATCCTAATGTCAGTTTTTAAATCATGCAGTTTTCGCAGAAAAATCCTCATGGAGCGAGTTCTACACAATAGACTTGCAATTTACATAGAACCTGTCATCGTGAAATTCCGTGTTCCGAAAAAGCTACATGCATCACGGATTTGACAAATATTCACTACAGAGTTGTTAGCATAAGGATTACCGGACTTTCATCCACCATAAAAGCCATATTGACACTTTGAAGCATTTTCTCATATTTCGAAAGTTTTTCCTAATGCCAGTTTTGAAAATGAGGCAGAATTTGCAGAAAAAGCTCTTGGAGCGAGTTCTACCCAAGTGATATATATTTTACATACATTCGCTCACCGTGATATTCTGTGTTCCGAACACGCTTCATGTATCTCGGATTCGACAAATATTCACTACAGAGTTGTTAGCATGCGGATTACCGAACTTTCATCCACCCTACAAGGCATATTTACACCGAGAATCTATTCATCTGAGTTCGCAATATTTTCCTAATGCCAGTCTCAAAAATCAGGCAGATTTCTCTGGGAAAAACTCTTGGAGTGATTTCTAACCAAGAGAAATGTAATTTACATCAACTCCCTGGCCATGAAATTCCGTGTTCCGAACATGCTACATGCATAATGGATTCGACAAATATTCACTACAGATTTGTTAGCATGTGGATTACCGAACTTCGATCACAATAGATTGAATATTGATACTTAGAAGTATTTTCTCAGATTTTGCAGTGTTTTCCAAACGCCAGTTTCAATAATGATGCATTTATCGCAGAAAAATTCTCTTGGAGCGAGTTCTACCCAATAGAGAAGTAATTTACATTGTTTCAGTCACCGTGAAATTCCAAATTCTGAACACGGTGTATGCATCACGGATTAGAAAAAGATTCTTTAATATGTTGTGAAAATGTGGATTACAGAACATTCTTCCAACATAATGGCATATATACACCTAGAAATATTTACTCTCATTTTGAAGCTTTGTCCAAACTTCAGATTCGATAATCATGCAATTTTCGCAGAAAAATTCTATTCTAGCTAGTTCTACCCAATAGAATTGTAATTTACATTGTTTCATTACTGTGAAATTCCGTTTTCCAAAAGCGCTACATGAATCAAGGTTTGAAAAATAATTACTACACTGTTATTAACATGTGGATTACCGGACTTTCATTCACCATTCAAGGCATATTGACACTTAGAAGCATTTTCTCAGAATTCACAGGGTTCTCCAAATGTCAGTTTTGAAAATGAGGCACATTTCGCAGAAAAATTCTCTTCAAGCGAGTTCTACCCAATAGACATGTAATTTACATTGTTTCCTTCAATATGACACTCTGTATTCCGTACACATTACATGCATCACGAATTCGACAAACATTCTCTAATGAGTGTGAGCATGTGGATTACTAAAATTTCATCCACCATACAAGGCATATTTACACCTACTTGTAGTTATTCTGATTTCGCAGGTTTTTCCTAACATCCAGTTTTGAAAATCATGAAATTTTCACAGAAAAATTCAATTCGAGCGAGTTCTATCCAGTAGAATTGTTATTTTCCGAGTTTCACTCACCGAGACATTCCGTGTTCCGAAAACGTTACAATAATCACGGCTTCGACAAACATTATTTGATGACCATGAGCATGTGGATTACCAATGTTTCAACCACAATACAAGGCATATTTACACCTAGGAATATTTACTTAGATTTCGCAGATTTTTCCTCACGTCAGTTATGACAATCAGGCAGTTTTCGCAGAAAAATTCTCTTGCTGCATGTTCGATCCAATAGACATCCCATTTTCATAGATACCTTCACCGTAACATTCCGTGTTCCGAAAAAGGCACATGCACCATGGATTCATCAAATATTCACTCCTGAGTTGTTAGAATGTGAATTACACATCTTTATTAAACAATTGAAGACATATTGTCACCTTAAAGCTTTTGTTCAGGTTTCGCAGTGTTTTCATAACACCAGTTTACAAACAGAGGTAGATTTTACAGTAAAATGCTCCTGGAGCGGGTTCTCACCAATAGATATGTAATTTACATAGTTTCCTTCAACGTGACATTCCGTGTGCCGAACACACTACATATATCACGGATTTGAGAAACATTTTTAATGAGTTGTGTACATGTGTATTACAGAACTTTCATGCACCATACAAGGCATATTTACACCTAGAAACATTAACTCTGAGTTTGCAGCTTTTTCCTAATAGCAGTTTCGAAAATCAGGCAGTTTCCTAAGGAAAAAACTGTTGGAGCGTGTTCTACCCAATAGATATGTAAATTATATAGATTCTCCCGCTGTGAAATTCCGTGTTTCGCACACGCTACATGCAGATAGGATTCGACAAAAATACACTACATAGTTGTTTGCATGTGGATTACAGGACTTTCATCACAATACAAGGCATATTGATACTTAAAAGCATTTTCTCTGATTTCACAGAGATTTCCAAACGCCAGTTTCGAAACTGAGGCAGATTTCACGGCAAAATTCTCTTGGAGCGTGTTCAAAACAATAGACATGTAATTTACATGGATTCGCTCACCATGAAATTCCGTGTTCCGAACACGCTACATGCATCTCGGATTCGACAAATATTCACTACAGAGTTGTTAGCAAGTGGATTACAGCAGTTTCATCCACCATACATGGCTTACTGACACTTTGAAGACTTTCCTCAGATTTCACAGGTTAGTTTTTATGCCAGGTTTGAAAATGAGGCAGATTTGGCAGGAAAATGCTCTTGGAGCGAGTTCTAACCAAAAGATATGTAATTTACTTAGTTTCACTCACCGTGACCTTCCGTGATCTGAACACGTAACATGCATCACGGATTCGACAAACATCCTTTAATGAGTTGTGAACATGTGTATTACCGAACTTTCATCCACCTTACAATGCATATTTATACATAGAAAGTTTTTTCTGGTTTAGTAGATTTCTCCTAATGTCAGTTTTTAAATCATGCAGTTTTCGCAGAATAATCCTCATGGAGCGAGTTCTACACAATAGACTTGCAATTTACATAGAACCTGTCATCGTGAAATTCCGTGTTCCGAAAAAGCTACATGCATCACGGATTCGACAAATATTCACTACAGAGTTGTTAGCATAAGGATTACCGGACTTTCATCCACCATAAAAGCCATATTGACACTTTGAAGCATTTTCTCATATTTCGAAAGTTTTTCCTAATGCCAGTTCTGAAAATGAGGCAGAATTTGCAGAAAAAGCTCTTGGAGCGAGTTCTACCCAAGTGACATGTATTTTACATACATTCGCTCACCGTGATATTCTGTGTTCCGAACACGCTTCATGTATCTCGGATTCGACAAATATTCACTATAGAGTTGTTAGCATGCGGATTACCGAACTTTCATCCACCCTACAAGGCATATTTACACCGAGAATCTATTCATCTGAGTTCGCAATTTTTTCCTAACGCCAGTCTCAAAAATCAGGCAGATTTCTCAGGGAAAATCTCTTGGAGTGATTTCTAACCAAGAGAAATGTAATTTACATCAACTCCCTGGCCATGAAATTCCGTGTTCCGAACATGCTACATGCATAATGGATTCGACAAATATTCACTACAGATTTGTTAGCATGTGGATTACCGAACTTCGATCACAATAGATTGAATATTGATACTTAGAAGTATTTTCTCAGATTTTGCAGTGTTTTCCAAACGCCAGTTTCAATAATGATGCATTTATCGCAGAAAAATTCTCTTGGAGCGAGTTCTACCCAATAGAGAAGTAATTTACATTGTTTCAGTCACCGTGAAATTCCAAATTCTGAACACGGTGTATGCATCACGGATTAGAAAAAGATTCTTTAATATGTTGTGAAAATGTGGATTACAGAACATTCTTCCAACATAATGGCATATATACACCTAGAAATATTTACTCTCATTTTGAAGCTTTGTCCAAACTTCAGATTCGATAATCATGCAATTTTCGCAGAAAAATTCTATTCTAGCTAGTTCTACCCAATAGAATTGTAATTTACATTGTTTCATTACTGTGAAATTCCGTTTTCCAAAAGCGCTACATGAATCAAGGTTTGAAAAATAATTACTACACTGTTATTAACATGTGGATTACCGGACTTTCATTCACCATTCAAGGCATATTGACACTTAGAAGCATTTTCTCAGAATTCACAGGGTTCTCCAAATGTCAGTTTTGAAAATGAGGCACATTTCGCAGAAAAATTCTCTTCAAGCGAGTTCTACCCAATAGACATGTAATTTACATTGTTTCCTTCAATATGACACTCTGTATTCCGTACACATTACATGCATCACGAATTCGACAAACATTCTCTAATGAGTGTGAGCATGTGGATTACTAAAATTTCATCCACCATACAAGGCATATTTACACCTACTTGTAGTTATTCTGATTTCGCAGGTTTTTCCTAACATCCAGTTTTGAAAATCATGAAATTTTCGCAGAAAAATTCAATTCGAGCGAGTTCTATCCAGTAGAATTGTTATTTTCCGAGTTTCACTCACCGAGACATTCCGTGTTCCGAAAACGTTACAATAATCACGGCTTCGACAAACATTATTTGATGACCATGAGCATGTGGATTACCAATGTTTCAACCACAATACAAGGCATATTTACACCTAGGAATATTTACTTAGATTTCGCAGATTTTTCCTCACGTCAGTTATGACAATCAGGCAGTTTTCGCAGAAAAATTCTCTTGCTGCATGTTCGATCCAATAGACATCCCATTTTCATAGATACCTTCACCGTAACATTCCGTGTTCCGAAAAAGGCACATGCACCATGGATTCATCAAATATTCACTCCTGAGTTGTTAGAATGTGAATTACACATCTTTATTAAACAATTGAAGACATATTGTCACCTTAAAGCTTTTGTTCAGGTTTCGCAGTGTTTTCATAACACCAGTTTACAAACAGAGGTAGATTTTACAGTAAAATGCTCCTGGAGCGGGTTCTCACCAATAGATATGTAATTTACATAGTTTCCTTCAACGTGACATTCCGTGTGCCGAACACACTACATATATCACGGATTTGAGAAACATTTTTAATGAGTTGTGTACATGTGTATTACAGAACTTTCATGCACCATACAAGGCATATTTACACCTAGAAACATTAACTCTGAGTTTGCAGCTTTTTCCTAATAGCAGTTTCGAAAATCAGGCAGTTTCCTAAGGAAAAAACTGTTGGAGCGTGTTCTACCCAATAGATATGTAAATTATATAGATTCTCCCGCTGTGAAATTCCGTGTTTCGCACACGCTACATGCAGATAGGATTCGACAAAAATACACTACATAGTTGTTTGCATGTGGATTACAGGACTTTCATCACAATACAAGGCATATTGATACTTAAAAGCATTTTCTCTGATTTCACAGAGATTTCCAAACGCCAGTTTCGAAACTGAGGCAGATTTCACGGCAAAATTCTCTTGGAGCGTGTTCAAAACAATAGACATGTAATTTACATGGATTCGCTCACCATGAAATTCCGTGTTCCGAACACGCTACATGCATCTCGGATTCGACAAATATTCACTACAGAGTTGTTAGCAAGTGGATTACAGCAGTTTCATCCACCATACATGGCTTACTGACACTTTGAAGACTTTCCTCAGATTTCACAGGTTAGTTTTTATGCCAGGTTTGAAAATGAGGCAGATTTGGCAGGAAAATGCTCTTGGAGCGAGTTCTAACCAAAAGATATGTAATTTACTTAGTTTCACTCACCGTGACCTTCCGTGATCTGAACACGTAACATGCATCACGGATTCGACAAACATCCTTTAATGAGTTGTGAACATGTGTATTACCGAACTTTCATCCACCTTACAATGCATATTTATACATAGAAAGTTTTTTCTGGTTTAGTAGATTTCTCCTAATGTCAGTATTTAAATCATGCAGTTTTCGCAGAATAATCCTCATGGAGCGAGTTCTACACAATAGACTTGCAATTTACATAGAACCTGTCATCGTGAAATTCCGTGTTCCGAAAAAGCTACATGCATCACGGATTCGACAAATATTCACTACAGAGTTGTTAGCATAAGGATTACCGGACTTTCATCCACCATAAAAGCCATATTGACACTTTGAAGCATTTTCTCATATTTCGAAAGTTTTTCCTAATGCCAGTTCTGAAAATGAGGCAGAATTTGCAGAAAAAGCTCTTGGAGCGAGTTCTACCCAAGTGACATGTATTTTACATACATTCGCTCACCGTGATATTCTGTGTTCCGAACACGCTTCATGTATCTCGGATTCGACAAATATTCACTATAGAGTTGTTAGCATGCGGATTACCGAACTTTCATCCACCCTACAAGGCATATTTACACCGAGAATCTATTCATCTGAGTTCGCAATTTTTTCCTAACGCCAGTCTCAAAAATCAGGCAGATTTCTCAGGGAAAATCTCTTGGAGTGATTTCTAACCAAGAGAAATGTAATTTACATCAACTCCCTGGCCATGAAATTCCGTGTTCCGAACATGCTACATGCATAATGGATTCGACAAATATTCACTACAGATTTGTTAGCATGTGGATTACCGAACTTCGATCACAATAGATTGAATATTGATACTTAGAAGTATTTTCTCAGATTTTGCAGTGTTTTCCAAACGCCAGTTTCAATAATGATGCATTTATCGCAGAAAAATTCTCTTGGAGCGAGTTCTACCCAATAGAGAAGTAATTTACATTGTTTCAGTCACCGTGAAATTCCAAATTCTGAACACGGTGTATGCATCACGGATTAGAAAAAGATTCTTTAATATGTTGTGAAAATGTGGATTACAGAACATTCTTCCAACATAATGGCATATATACACCTAGAAATATTTACTCTCATTTTGAAGCTTTGTCCAAACTTCAGATTCGATAATCATGCAATTTTCGCAGAAAAATTCTATTCTAGCTAGTTCTACCCAATAGAATTGTAATTTACATTGTTTCATTACTGTGAAATTCCGTTTTCCAAAAGCGCTACATGAATCAAGGTTTGAAAAATAATTACTACACTGTTATTAACATGTGGATTACCGGACTTTCATTCACCATTCAAGGCATATTGACACTTAGAAGCATTTTCTCAGAATTCACAGGGTTCTCCAAATGTCAGTTTTGAAAATGAGGCACATTTCGCAGAAAAATTCTCTTCAAGCGAGTTCTACCCAATAGACATGTAATTTACATTGTTTCCTTCAATATGACACTCTGTATTCCGTACACATTACATGCATCACGAATTCGACAAACATTCTCTAATGAGTGTGAGCATGTGGATTACTAAAATTTCATCCACCATACAAGGCATATTTACACCTACTTGTAGTTATTCTGATTTCGCAGGTTTTTCCTAACATCCAGTTTTGAAAATCATGAAATTTTCGCAGAAAAATTCAATTCGAGCGAGTTCTATCCAGTAGAATTGTTATTTTCCGAGTTTCACTCACCGAGACATTCCGTGTTCCGAAAACGTTACAATAATCACGGCTTCGACAAACATTATTTGATGACCATGAGCATGTGGATTACCAATGTTTCAACCACAATACAAGGCATATTTACACCTAGGAATATTTACTTAGATTTCGCAGATTTTTCCTCACGTCAGTTATGACAATCAGGCAGTTTTCGCAGAAAAATTCTCTTGCTGCATGTTCGATCCAATAGACATCCCATTTTCATAGATACCTTCACCGTAACATTCCGTGTTCCGAAAAAGGCACATGCACCATGGATTCATCAAATATTCACTCCTGAGTTGTTAGAATGTGAATTACACATCTTTATTAAACAATTGAAGACATATTGTCACCTTAAAGCTTTTGTTCAGGTTTCGCAGTGTTTTCATAACACCAGTTTACAAACAGAGGTAGATTTTACAGTAAAATGCTCCTGGAGCGGGTTCTCACCAATAGATATGTAATTTACATAGTTTCCTTCAACGTGACATTCCGTGTGCCGAACACACTACATATATCACGGATTTGAGAAACATTTTTAATGAGTTGTGTACATGTGTATTACAGAACTTTCATGCACCATACAAGGCATATTTACACCTAGAAACATTAACTCTGAGTTTGCAGCTTTTTCCTAATAGCAGTTTCGAAAATCAGGCAGTTTCCTAAGGAAAAAACTGTTGGAGCGTGTTCTACCCAATAGATATGTAAATTATATAGATTCTCCCGCTGTGAAATTCCGTGTTTCGCACACGCTACATGCAGATAGGATTCGACAAAAATACACTACATAGTTGTTTGCATGTGGATTACAGGACTTTCATCACAATACAAGGCATATTGATACTTAAAAGCATTTTCTCTGATTTCACAGAGATTTCCAAACGCCAGTTTCGAAACTGAGGCAGATTTCACGGCAAAATTCTCTTGGAGCGTGTTCAAAACAATAGACATGTAATTTACATGGATTCGCTCACCATGAAATTCCGTGTTCCGAACACGCTACATGCATCTCGGATTCGACAAATATTCACTACAGAGTTGTTAGCAAGTGGATTACAGCAGTTTCATCCACCATACATGGCTTACTGACACTTTGAAGACTTTCCTCAGATTTCACAGGTTAGTTTTTATGCCAGGTTTGAAAATGAGGCAGATTTGGCAGGAAAATGCTCTTGGAGCGAGTTCTAACCAAAAGATATGTAATTTACTTAGTTTCACTCACCGTGACCTTCCGTGATCTGAACACGTAACATGCATCACGGATTCGACAAACATCCTTTAATGAGTTGTGAACATGTGTATTACCGAACTTTCATCCACCTTACAATGCATATTTATACATAGAAAGTTTTTTCTGGTTTAGTAGATTTCTCCTAATGTCAGTTTTTAAATCATGCAGTTTTCGCAGAATAATCCTCATGGAGCGAGTTCTACACAATAGACTTGCAATTTACATAGAACCTGTCATCGTGAAATTCCGTGTTCCGAAAAAGCTACATGCATCACGGATTCGACAAATATTCACTACAGAGTTGTTAGCATAAGGATTACCGGACTTTCATCCACCATAAAAGCCATATTGACACTTTGAAGCATTTTCTCATATTTCGAAAGTTTTTCCTAATGCCAGTTCTGAAAATGAGGCAGAATTTGCAGAAAAAGCTCTTGGAGCGAGTTCTACCCAAGTGACATGTATTTTACATACATTCGCTCACCGTGATATTCTGTGTTCCGAACACGCTTCATGTATCTCGGATTCGACAAATATTCACTATAGAGTTGTTAGCATGCGGATTACCGAACTTTCATCCACCCTACAAGGCATATTTACACCGAGAATCTATTCATCTGAGTTCGCAATTTTTTCCTAACGCCAGTCTCAAAAATCAGGCAGATTTCTCAGGGAAAATCTCTTGGAGTGATTTCTAACCAAGAGAAATGTAATTTACATCAACTCCCTGGCCATGAAATTCCGTGTTCCGAACATGCTACATGCATAATGGATTCGACAAATATTCACTACAGATTTGTTAGCATGTGGATTACCGAACTTCGATCACAATAGATTGAATATTGATACTTAGAAGTATTTTCTCAGATTTTGCAGTGTTTTCCAAACGCCAGTTTCAATAATGAAGCATTTATCGCAGAAAAATTCTCTTGGAGCGAGTTCTACCCAATAGAGAAGTAATTTACATTGTTTCAGTCACCGTGAAATTCCAAATTCTGAACACGGTATATGCATCACGGATTAGAAAAAGATTCTTTAATATGTTGTGAAAATGTGGATTACAGAACATTCTTCCAACATAAAGGCATATATACACCTAGAAATATTTACTCTCATTTTGAAGCTTTGTCCAAACTTCAGATTCGATAATCATGCAATTTTCGCAGAAAAATTCTATTCTAGCTAGTTCTACCCAATAGAATTGTAATTTACATTGTTTCATTACTGTGAAATTCCATTTTCCAAAAGCGCTACATGAATCAAGGTTTGAAAAATAATTACTACACTGTTATTAACATGTGGATTACCGGACTTTCATTCACCATTCAAGGCATATTGACACTTAGAAGCATTTTCTCAGAATTCACAGGGTTCTCCAAATGTCTAGTTTTGAAAATGAGGCACATTTCGCAGAAAAATTCTCTTCAAGCGAGTTCTACCCAATAGACATGTAATTTACATTGTTTCCTTCAATATGACACTCTGTATTCCGTACACATTACATGCATCACGAATTCGACAAACATTCTCTAATGAGTGTGAGCATGTGGATTACTAAAATTTCATCCACCATACAAGGCATATTTACACCTACTTGTAGTTATTCTGATTTCGCAGGTTTTTCCTAACATCCAGTTTTGAAAATCATGAAATTTTCGCAGAAAAATTCAATTCGAGCGAGTTCTATCCAGTAGAATTGTTATTTTCCGAGTTTCACTCACCGAGACATTCCGTGTTCCGAAAACGTTACAATAATCACGGCTTCGACAAACATTATTTGATGACCATGAGCATGTGGATTACCAATGTTTCAACCACAATACAAGGCATATTTACACCTAGGAATATTTACTTAGATTTCGCAGATTTTTCCTCACGTCAGTTATGACAATCAGGCAGTTTTCGCAGAAAAATTCTCTTGCTGCATGTTCGATCCAATAGACATCCCATTTTCATAGATACCTTCACCGTAACATTCCGTGTTCCGAAAAAGGCACATGCACCATGGATTCATCAAATATTCACTCCTGAGTTGTTAGAATGTGAATTACACATCTTTAATAAACCATTGAAGACATATTGTCACCTTAAAGCTTTTGCTCAGGTTTCGCAGTGTTTTCATAACACCAGTTTACAAACAGAGGTAGATTTTACAGTAAAATGCTCCTGGAGCGGGTTCTCACCAATAGATATGTAATTTACATAGTTTCCTTCAACGTGACATTCCGTGTGCCGAACACACTACATATATCACGGATTTGAGAAACATTTTTAATGAGTTGTGTACATGTGTATTACAGAACTTTCATGCACCATACAAGGCATATTTACACCTAGAAACATTAACTCTGAGTTTGCAGCTTTTTCCTAATAGCAGTTTCGAAAATCAGGCAGTTTCCTAAGGAAAAAACTGTTGGAGCGTGTTCTACCCAATAGATATGTAAATTACATAGATTCTCCCGCTGTGAAATTCCGTGTTTCGCTCACGCTACATGCAGATAGGATTCGACAAAAATACACTACATAGGTGTTTGCATGTGGATTAAAGGACTTTCAACACAATAGAAGGTATATTGATACTTAAAAGCATTTTCTCTGATTTCACAGAGATTTCCAAACGCCAGTTTCGAAACTGAGGCAGATTTCACGGCAAAATTCTCTTGGAGCGTGTTCAAAACAATAGACATGTAATTTACATGGATTCGCTCACCGTGAAATTCCGTGTTCCGAACACGCTACATGCATCTCGGATTCGACAAATATTCACTACAGAGTTGTTAGCAAGTGGATTAGAGCAGTTTCATCCACCATACATGGCTTACTGACACTTTGAAGACTTTCCTCAGATTTCACAGGTTAGTTTTAATGCCAGGTTTGAAAATGAGGCAGATTTGGCAAGAAAATGCTCTTGGAGCGAGTTCTAACCAAAAGATATGTAATTTACTTAGTTTCACTCACCGTGACCTTCCGTGATCTGAACACGTAACATGCATCACGGATTCGACAAACATCCTTTAATGAGTTGTGAACATGTGTATTACCGAACTTTCATCCACCTTACAATGCATATTTATACATAGAAAGTTTTTTCTGATTTAGTAGATTTATCCTAATGTCAGTTTTTAAATCATGCAGTTTTCGCAGAAAAATCCTCATGGAGCGAGTTCTACACAATTGACTTGCAATTTACATAGAACCTGTCATCGTGAAATTCCGTGTTCCGAAAAAGTTACATGCATCACGGATTCGACAAATATTCACTACAAAGTTGTTACCATAAGGATTACCGGACTTTCATCCACCATAAAAGCCATATTGACACTTTGAAGCATTTTCTCATATTTCGAAAGTTTTTCCTAATGCCAGTTTTGAAAATGAGGCAGAATTTGCAGAAAAAGCTCTTGGAGCGAGTTCTACCCAAGTGACATGTATTTTACATACATTCGCTCACCGTGATATTCTGTGTTCCGAACACACTTCATGTATCTCGGATTCGACAAATATTCACTACAGAGTTGTTAGCATGCGGATTACAGAACTTTCATCCACCCTACAAGGCATATTTACACCGAGAATCTATTCATCTGAGTTCGCAATTTTTTCCTAACGCCAGTCTCAAAAATCAGGCAGATTTCTCAGGGAAAATCTCTTGGAATGATTTCTAACCAAGAGAAATGTAATTTACATAAACTCCCCAGCCATGAAATTCCGTGTTCCGAACATGCTACATGCTTAATGGATTCGACAAATATTCACTACAGATTTGTTTGCATGTGGATTACCGAACTTTCATCACAATAGTTTGAATATTGATTCTTAGAAGTATTTTCTCAGATTTTGCAGTGTTTTCCAAACGCCTGTTTCAATAATGAAGCATTTATCGCAGAAAAATACTCTTGGAGCGAGTTCTACCCAATAGAGAAGTAATTTACATTGTTTCAGTCACCGTGAATTTCCACGTTCCAAGCACGGTATATGCATCACGGATTAGAAAAAGATTCTTTAATATGTTGTGAAAATATGGATAATCGAACATTCTTCCAACATAAAGGCATATATACACCTAGAAATATTTACTCTCATTTTGAAGCTTTGTCCAATATTCAGATTCGATAATCATGCAATTTTCGCAGAAAAATTCTATTCTAGCTAGTTCTACCCAATAGAATTGTAATTTACATTGTTTCATTACTGTGAAATTCCGTTTTCCAAAAGCGCTACATGAATCAAGGTTTGAAAAATCATTACTACACTGTTATTAACATGTGGATTACCAGACTTTCATTCACCATTCAAGGCATATTGACACTTAGAAGCATTTTCTCAGAATTCACAGGGTTCTCCAAATGTCAGTTTTGAAAATGAGGCACATTTCACAGAAAAATTCTCTTCAAGCGAGTTCTACCCAATAGACATGTAATTTACATTGTTTCCTTCAATATGACACTCTGTATTCCGTACAAATTACATGCATCACGAATTCGACAAACATTCTCTAATGAGTGTGAGCATGTGGATTACTAAAATTTCATCCACCATACAAGGCATATTTACACCTACTTGTAGTTATTCTGATTTCGCAGTTTTTTCCTAAAATCCAGTTTTGAAAATCATGAAATTTTCACAGAAAAATTCAATTCGAGCGAGTTCTATCCAGTAGAATTGTTATTTTCCGAGTTTCACTCACCGAGACATTCCGTGTTCCGAAAACGTTACAATAATCACGGCTTCGACAAACATTATTTGATGACCATGAGCATGTGGATTACCAATGTTTCAACCACAATACAAGGCATATTTACACCTAGGAATATTTACTTAGATTTCGCAGATTTTTCCTCACGTCAGTTATGACAATCAGGCAGTTTTCGCAGAAAAATTCTCTTGCTGCATGTTCGATCCAATAGACATCCCATTTTCATAGATACCTTCACCGTAACATTCCGTGTTCCGAAAAAGGCACATGCACCATGGATTCATCAAATATTCACTCCTGAGTTGTTAGAATGTGAATTACACATCTTTATTAAACAATTGAAGACATATTGTCACCTTAAAGCTTTTGTTCAGGTTTCGCAGTGTTTTCATAACACCAGTTTACAAACAGAGGTAGATTTTACAGTAAAATGCTCCTGGAGCGGGTTCTCACCAATAGATATGTAATTTACATAGTTTCCTTCAACGTGACATTCCGTGTGCCGAACACACTACATATATCACGGATTTGAGAAACATTTTTAATGAGTTGTGTACATGTGTATTACAGAACTTTCATGCACCATACAAGGCATATTTACACCTAGAAACATTAACTCTGAGTTTGCAGCTTTTTCCTAATAGCAGTTTCGAAAATCAGGCAGTTTCCTAAGGAAAAAACTGTTGGAGCGTGTTCTACCCAATAGATATGTAAATTATATAGATTCTCCCGCTGTGAAATTCCGTGTTTCGCACACGCTACATGCAGATAGGATTCGACAAAAATACACTACATAGGTGTTTGCATGTGGATTAAAGTACTTTCAACACAATACAAGGCATATTGATACTTAAAAGCATTTTCTCTGATTTTAATGTGATTTCCAAATGCCAGTTTCGAAACTGAGGCAGATTTCACGGCAAAATTCTCTTGGAGCGGGTTCAAAACAATAGACATGTAATTTACATGGATTCGCTCACCGTGAAATTCCGTGTTCCGAAAACGCTACATGCATCTCGGATTCGACAAATATTCACTACAGAGTTGTTAGCAAGTGGATTACAGTAGTTTCTTCCACCATACATGGCTTACTGACACTTTGAAGACTTTTCTCAGATTTCACAAGTTAGTTGTAATGCCAGTTTTGAAAATGAGGCAGATTTGGCAGGAAAATTCTCTTGGAGCATGTTCTAACCAAAAGATATGTAATTTACTGTTTCACTCACCGTGACATTCCGTGATCTGAACACGTAACATGCATCACGGATTCGACAAACATCTTTTAATGACTTGTGGTCATGTGTATTACCGGTTTCATCCACCTTTCAATGCATATTTATACATAGAAAGTTTTTTTGATTTAGTAGATTTCCCTAATGTCAGTTTTAAATCATGCAGTTTTCACAGAAAAATCCTCTTGGAGCGAGTTCTACCCAATAGACTTGCAATTTACATAGAATCTCTCATCGTGTAATTCCGTGTTCCGAAAAAGCTACATGCATCACGGTTCGACAAATATTCACTACAGAGTTGTTAGCATAAGAATTACCGGACTTTCATCCACCATAAAAGCCATATTGACACTTTGAAGCATTTTCTCCTATTTCAAAAGTTTTTCCTAATGCCAGTTTTGAAAATGAGGCCGAATTCGCAGAAAAAGCTCTTGGAGCGAGTTCTACCCAAGTGACATGTATTTTACGTACATTCGCTCACCGTGATATTCTGTGTTCCGAACACGCTTCATGTATCTCGGATTCGACAAATATTCACTACAGAGTTGTTAGCATGCGGATTATCGAACTTTCATCCACCCTACAAGGCATATTTACACCGAGAATCTATTCATCTGAGTTCGCAATTATTTCCTAACGCCAGTCTCAAAAATCAGGCAGATTTCTCAGGGAAAATCTCTTGGAGTGATTTCTAACCAAGAGAAATGTAATTTACATAAACCCCTCGGCCATGATATTCCATGTTACGAACATGCTACATGCATAATGGATTCGACAAATATTCACTACAGATTTGTTAGCATGTGGATTACCGAACTTTCATCACAATAGATTGAATATTGATACTTAGAAGTATTTTCTCAGATTTTGCAGAGTTTTCCAAACGCCAGTTTCAATAATGAAGCATTTATTGCAGAAAAATCCTCTTGGAGCGAGTTCTACCCAATAGAGAAGTAATTTACATTGTTTCAGTCACCGTGAATTTCCACGTTCCAAGCACGGTATATGCATCACGGATTAGAAAAAGATTCTTTAATATGTTGTGAAAATGTTGATTACCGAACTTTCTTCCAACATAAAGGCATATTTACACATAGAAATATTTACTCTCATTTTGAAGCATTCTCCAAAATTCAGATTCGATAATCATGCAATTTTCGCAGAAAAATTCTATTCTAGCGGGTTCTACCCAATAGAAATGTAATTTAAATTGTTTCATTATGGTGAAATTCCGTTTTCCAAAAGCGCTACATGAATCAAGGTTTGAAAAATAATTACTACACTGTTATTAACATGTGGATTACCGGACTTTCATTCACCATTCAAGGCAAATTGACACTTAGAAGCATTTTCTCAGACTTCACAGGGTTCTCCTAAAGGCAGTTTTGGAAATCAGGCACATTTCGCAGAAAAATTCTCTTCAAGCGAGTTCTACCCAATAGACATGTAATTTACATTGTATCCTTCAATATGACACTCTGTATTTCGTACACATTACATGCATCATGAATTCGAGAAACATTCTCTAATGAGTGTGAGCATGTGGATTACCAAAATTTCATCCACCATACAAGGCATATTTACAACTAGTTGTAGTTATTCTGATTTCGCAGGTTTTTCCTAACATCCAGTTTTGAAAATCATGAAATTTTCGCAGAAAATTTCAATTCAAGCGAGTTCTATCCTGTAGAATTGTTATTTTCCGAGTTTCACTCACCGAGACATTCCGTGTTCTGAAAAAGTTATGTTAATCACGGCTTAGACAAACATTATTTAATGACCGTGAGCATGTGGATTACCGATGTTCCAACCACAATACAAGGCATATTTACACCTAGAAATATTTACTTAGATTTCGCAGATTTTCCTAACGTCAGTTACGAAAATCAATCAGTTTATGCCGAAAAATACTCTTGCTGCATGTTCGAACCAATAGACATCCCATTTTCATAGATAACATCACCGTAACATTCCGTGTTCCGAAAAAGGTACATGCACCATGGATTCAACTAATATTCACTCCTGAGTTGTTAGAATGTGAATTACACATCTTTAATAAACAATTGAAGACATATTGTCATCTTAAAGCTTTTGCTCAGGTTTTGCAGTGTTTTCATAACACCAGTTTCCAAACAGAGGTAGATTTTACAGTAAAATGCTCCTGGAGCGGTTTCTCACCAATAGATATGTAATTTACATTGTTTCCTTCAACGTGACATTCCGTGTTCCGAACACACTACATACATAACGGATTTGAGAAACATTTTTAATGAGTTGTGTACATGTGTATTACAGAACTTTCATCCACCATACAAGACATATTTATACCTAGAAACATTAACACTTAGTTTGCAGCTTTTTCCTAATAGTTTGGAAAATCAGGCAGTTTCCTAAGGAAAAAACTGTTGGAGCGTGTTCTACCCAATACATATGTAAATTACATAGATTCTCCCGCTGTGAATTTCCGTGTTTCGCACAGGCTACATGCAGATGGGATTTGACAAAAATACACTACAGAGTTGTTTGCATGTGGATTACAGGACTTTCATTACAATACAAGGCATATTGTTGCTTAGAAGCATTTTCTCTGATTTCAAAGAGATTTCCTAACGCCAGTTTCGAAACTGAGGCAGTTTTCACGGCAAAAACCTCTTGGAGCGTGTTCAAAACAATAGACATGTAATTTACATGGATTCGCTCACCGTGAAATTCCGTGTTCCGAACACGCTTCATGCATCTCGGATTCAAATATTTTCACTACAGAGTTGTTAGCAAGTGGATTACTGCACTTTCATCCACCATACATGGCTTACTGACACTTTGAAGACTTTTCTCAGATTTCACAGAGTAGTTTTAATGTCAGGTTTGACAATGAGGCAGATTTGGCAGCAAAATGCTCTTGGAGCGAGTTCTAACCAAAAGATATGTAATTTACTTAGTTTCACTCACCGTGATATTCCGTGTTCTGAACACGTTACATGCATCACGGGTTCGACAAACATTCTTTAATGAGTTGTGAACATGTGTATTTCCGAACTTTCATCCACCTTACAATGCATATTTATACATAGAAATTATTTTCTGATTTAGTATATTTCTCGTATTGTCAGTTTTTAAATCATGCAGTTTTCACAGAAAAATCCTCTTGGAGCGAGTTCTACCCAATAGACATGCAATTTACGTAGAACCCGTCATCGTGAAATTCCGTGATCCGAAAAAAATACATGCATCATGGTTTCGAAAAATATTCACTTCTGAATTGTTAGCATAAAGATTACCAAACTTTCATCCACCATAAAAGCCATATTGACACTTTGAAGCATTTTCTCACTTTTCGAAAGGTTTTCCTAATGCCAGTTTCGAAAATGATGCAGAATTCGCAGAAAAAGTTCTTGGAACGAGTTCTACCCGAGAGATCTATTTTACATAGATTCGCTTACTGTGATATTCTGTGTTCCCAACACGCTTCATGTATCTCGGATTCGACAAATATTCACTACAGAGTTGTTAGCATGCGGATTAACGATCTTTCATCCACCATACAAGACATAAATACACCGAGAATCTATTCATCTGAGTTCGCAGTGTTTCCTAATTCCAGTTTCGAAAATCAGGCAGATTTCTCAGGAAAAATCTCTTGGAGTATTTTCTAACCAAGAGAAACGTAATTTAAATAAACTCTCTGGCCATGAAATTCCGTGTTCCGAACATGCTACTTGCATAATGAATTCGAAAAATATTCACAACAAATTTGTTAGCATGTGGATTACCGAACTTTCATCACAATAGTTTGAATATTGATACTTAGAAATATTTTCTCAGATTTTGCAGTGTTTTCCAAACGCCAGTTTCAAAAATGAAGCATTTATCGCAGAAAAATTCCCTTGGAGAGAGTTCTACCAAATAGAGAACTAATTTACATTGTTTCAGTCACCGTGAAATTCCATGTTAAAAACTCGGTATATGCATCACGGATTAGAAAAAGATTCTTTAATATGTTGTGAAAAATGGATTACCGAACTTTCTTCCAACATAAAGGCATATTTACACCTAGAAATATTTACTCTCATTTTGAAGCATTCTCCAAATTTCAGATACGATAATCATGCAATTTTCGCAGAAAAATTCTATTCTAGCTAGTTCTACCCAATAGAATTTTAATTTAAATTGTTTCATTACGGTGAAATTCCATTTCAAAAAACGCTACATGAATCACGGTTTGAAAAATAATTACTACACTGTTATTAACATGTGGATTACCGGACTTTCATTCACCATCCAAGGCATATTGACACTTAGAAGCATTTTCTCAGATTTCACAGGGTTCTCCTAATGGCAGTTTTGAAAATGAGGCACATTTCGCAAAAAAATTCTCTTCAAGCGAGTTCTACCCAATAGACATGTAATTTACATTGTTTATTTCAATATGACACTCTGTATTCCGTACACGTTTCATGCATCACGAATTCGACAAATATGTTCTAATGAGTGTGAACATCTGGATTTCCGAACTTTCATCCACCATACAAGGCATATTTACACCTAGATGTAGTTATTTTGATTTCGCAGTTTTTTCCTAACATCCAGTTTTGAAAATCATGAAATTTTCGCAGAAAAATTCAATTCAAGCGAGTTCTATCCAGTAGAATTTTTATTTTCCGAGTTTCACTCACCGAGACATTCCGTGTTCCGAAAACGTTACATTAATCACGGCTTCGACAAACATTATTTAATGACTGTGAGCATGTGGATTACCGATATTTCAACCACAATACAAGGCATATTCACACCTAGAAATATTTACTTACATTTCGCAGATTTTTCCTAACGTCAGTTACGAAAATCAGGCAGTTTTCGCAGAAAAATTCTCTTGCTGCATGTTCGATCCAATAGACATCCCATTTCCATAGATACCGTCACCGTAACATTCCGTGTTCCGAAAAATTTACATGCACCATGGATTCAACAAATATTCACTCCTGAGTTGTTAGAATGTGAATTACACATCTTTAATAAACCATTGAAGACATATTGTCACCTTAAAACTTTTGCTCAGGTTTTGCATTGTTTTCATAACACCAGTTTCCAAACAGAGGTAGATTTTACAGTAAAATGCTCCTGGAGCGGTTTCTCACCAATAGATATGTAATTTACATAGTTTCCATCAACGTGACATTCCGTGTACTGAATAAACTACATTCATCACGGATTTGAGAAACATTTTTAATGAGTTGTGTACATGTGTATTACAGAACTTTCATCCACCATACAAGGCATATTTACACCTAGAAACACTAACTCTGAATTTGCAGCTTTTTCCTAATAGCAGTTTCAAAATCAGGCAGTTTCCTAAGGAAAAATCTGTTGGAGCGTGTTCTACCCAATAGATATGTAAATTACATACATTCTCCCGCTGTGAAATTCCGTGTTTCGCACACGCTACATGCAGATAGGATTCGACAAAAATACACTACAGAGTTGTTTGCATGTGGATTACAGGTCTTTCATCACAATACAAGGCATATTGATGCTTAGAAGCATTTTCTCTGATTTCACAGAACTTTCCAAACGACAGTTTCGAAACTGAGGCAGATTTCAAGGCAAAAACCTCTTGGAGCGGGTTCAAAACAATAGACATTTAATTTACATGGATTCGCTCACCGTGAAATTCCATGTTCCAAACACGCTACATGCACCTCGGATTCAAAAATTTTCACTACAGATTTGTTAGCAAGTGGAATACATCACTTTCATTGACCATAGATTCCTTACTGACTCTTTGAATACTTTTCTCAGATTTCACAGATTAGTTTAAATGCCAGGTTGGAAAATAAGGCAGATTTGGCAGGAAAATGCTCTTGGAGCGAGTTCTAACCAAAAGATATGTAATATACCTAGTTTCACTCACCGTGACATTCCGTGTTCTGAACAAGTTACATGCATCACGGATTCAAAAAACATTCTTTAATGAGTTGTGAACATGTGTATTACCGAACTTTCATCCACCTTACAATGCATATTTATACATAGAATGTTTTTTCTGATTTAGTAGATTTCACCTAATGTCAGTTTTTAAATCATGCAGTTTTCTCAGAAAAATCCTCTTGGAGCGAGTTCTACCCAATAGACATTCAATTTACATAGAACCTGTCATCGTGAAATTCCGTGTTCCGAAAAAGCTACATGCATCACGGATTCGACAAATATTCACTACAGAGTTGTTAGCATAAGGATTAACGAACTTTCATCCACCATAAAAGCCATATTGACAATTTGAATCATTTTCTCATATTTCGAAAGTTTTTCCTAAAGCCAGTTTTGAAAATGAGGCAGAATTCGCAGAAAAAGCTCTTGGAGCGTGTTCTACCAAAGTGACATGCATTTTACATAGATTCGCTCACCGTGATATTCTGTGTCCCACACACGCTTCATGTATCTCGGATTCGACAAATATTCACTACAGAGTTGTTAGCATGTGGATTACCGAACTTTCATCACAATAGTTTGAATATTGATACTTAGAAGTATTTTCTCAGATTTTGATGCGTTTTCCAAACGCCAGTTTAAAAAATAATGCAGTTTTCAAAGAAAAATTCTCTTGGAGCGAGTTCTACCCAATAGAGAAGTAATTTACATTGTTTCAGTCACAGTGAAATTCCACGTTCCAAACACGGTATATGCATCACGGATTAGAAAAAGATTGTTTAATATGTTGTGAAAATATGGATTACTGATCTTTCTTCCACATAAAGTCATATTTACACCTAGAAATATTTACTCTCATTTTGAAGGTTTCTCAAAACTTTAGATTCGATAATCATGCAATTTTCGCAGAAAAATTCTATTCTAGCTAGTTCTACCCAATAGAATTTTAATTTAAATTGTTTCATTACGGTAAAATTCCATTTCAAAAAACGCTACATGAATCACGGTTTGAAAAATAATTACTTCACTGTTATTAACATGTGGATTACCGGACTTTCATTCCCCATTCAAGTCATATTCACACTTAGAAGCATTTTCTCAGATTTCACAGGGTTCTCCTAATGGAAGTTTTGAAAATGAGGCACATTTTGCAGAAAAATTCTCTTCAAGCGAGTTCTACCCAATAGACCTGTAATTTACATCGTTTCCTTCAATATGACACACTGTACCCCGTACACGTTTCATTCATCACGAATTCGACAAACATGCTCTAATGAGTGTGAGCATCTGGATTACCGAACTTTCATCCACCATACAAGGCATATTTACACCTACTTGTAGTTATTCTGATTTCGCAGGTTTTTCCTAAAATCCAGTTTTGAAAATCATGAAATTTTCACAGAAAAATTCAATTCAAGCGAGTTCTATCCAGTAGAATTGTTATTTTCCGAGTTTCACTCACCGAGACATTCCGTGTTCCGAAAACGTTACATTAATCACGGCTTCGACAAACATTATTTAATGACTGTGAGCATGTGGATTACCGATGTTTCAACCACAATACAAGGCATATACACACCTAGAAATATTTACTTAGATTTCACAGATTTTTCCTAACGTCAGTAACGAAAATCAGACAGTTTACGCAGAAAAATTCTCTTGCTGCATGTTCGATCCAATAGACATCCCATTTCCATAGATACCGTCACCGTAACATTCCGTGTTCCGAAAAATTTACATGCACCTTGGATTCAACAAATATTCACTCCTGAGTTGTTAGAATGTGAATTACACATCTTTAAAAAACCATTGAAGACATATTGTCACCTTAAAGCTTTTGCTCAGGTTTTGCAGTGTTTTCATAACACCAGTTTCCAAACAGAGGTAGATTTTACAGTAAAATGCTCCTGGAGCGGTTTCTCACTAATAGATGTGTAATTTACATATTTTACTTCAACGTGACATACCGTGTACCGAACACACTACAAACATCACGGATTTGAGAAACATTTTTAATGAGTTATGTACATGTGTATTACAGATCTTTCATCCACCATACAAGGCATATTTACACCTAGAAACATTAACTCTGAGTTTGCAGCTTTTTCCTAATAGCAGTTTCGAAAATCAGGCAGTTTCCTAAGGAAAAAACTGTTGGAGCGTGTTCTACCCAATAGATATGTAAATTATATGGATTCTCCCGCTGTGAAATTCCGTGTTTCGCACACGCTACATGCAGATAGGATACGAAACAAATACACTACAGTGTTGTTTGCATGTGGATTACAGGACTTTCATCACAATACAAGGCATATTGATGCTTAGAAGCATTTTCTCTGATTTCAAAGAGATTTCCTAACGCCAGTTTCGAAACTGAGGCAGTTTTCACGGCAAAAACTCTTGGAGCGTGTTCAAAACAATAGACATGTAATTTACATGGATTCGCTCACCGTGAAATTCCGTGTTCCGAACACGCTTCATGCATCTCGGATTCAAATATTTTCACTACAGAGTTGTTAGCAAGTGGATTACTGCACTTTCATCCACCATACATGGCTTACTGACACTTTGAAGACTTTTCTCAGATTTCACAGAGTAGTTTTAATGTCAGGTTTGAAAATGAGGCAGATTTGGCAGCAAAATGCTCTTGGAGCGAGTTCTAACCAAAAGATATGTAATTTACTTAGTTTCACTCACCGTGATATTCCGTGTTCTGAACACGTTACATGCATCACGGGTTCGACAAACATTCTTTAATGAGTTGTGAACATGTGTATTTCCGAACTTTCATCCACCTTACAATGCATATTTATACATAGAAATTATTTTCTGATTTAGTATATTTCTCGTATTGTCAGTTTTTAAATCATGCAGTTTTCACAGAAAAATCCTCTTGGAGCGAGTTCTACCCAATAGACATGCAATTTACGTAGAACCCGTCATCGTGAAATTCCGTGATCCGAAAAAAATACATGCATCACGGTTTCGAAAAATATTCACTTCTGACTTGTTAGCATAAAGATTACCAAACTTTCATCCACCATAAAAGCCATATTGACACTTTGAAGCATTTTCTCACTTTTCGAAAGGTTTTCCTAATGCCAGTTTCGAAAATGATGCAGAATTCGCAGAAAAAGTTCTTGGAACGAGTTCTACCCGAGAGATCTATTTTACATAGATTCGCTTACTGTGATATTCTGTGTTCCCAACACGCTTCATGTATCTCGGATTCGACAAATATTCACTACAGAGTTGTTAGCATGCGGATTAACGATCTTTCATCCACCATACAAGACATAAATACACCGAGAATCTATTCATCTGAGTTCGAAGTGTTTCCTAATTCCAGTTTCGAAAATCAGGCAGATTTCTCAGGAAAAATCTCTTGGAGTATTTTCTAACCAAGAGAAATGTAATTTAAATAAACTCTCTGGCCATGAAATTCCGTGTTCCGAACATGCTACTTGCATAATGAATTCGAAAAATATTCACAACAAATTTGTTAGCATGTGGATTACCGAACTTTCATCACAATAGTTTGAATATTGATACTTAGAAGTATTTTCTCAGATTTTGCAGTGTTTTCCAAACACCAGTTTCAAAAATGAAGCATTTATCGCAGAAAAATTCCCTTGGAGAGAGTTCTACCAAATAGAGAACTAATTTACATTGTTTCAGTCACCGTGAAATTCCATGTTAAAAACTCGGTATATGCATCACGGATTAGAAAAAGATTCTTTAATATGTTGTGAAAAATGGATTACCGAACTTTCTTCCAACATAAAGGCATATTTACACCTAGAAATATTTACACTCATTTTGAAGTATTCTCCAAATTTCAGATATGATAATCATGCAATTTTCGCAGAAAAATTCTATTCTAGCTAGTTCTACCCAATAGAATTTTAATTTAAATTGTGTCATTACGGTGAAATTCCATTTCAAAAAGCGCTACATGAATCACGGTTTGAAAAATCATTACTACACTGTTATTAACATGTGGATTACCGGACTTTCATTCACTATTCAATGCATAATGACACTTAGAAGCATTTTCTAAGATTTCACAGGGTTCTCCTAATGGCAGTTTTGAAAATGAGGCACATTTCGCAGAAAAATACTCTTCAAGCGAGTTCTACCCAATAGACATGTAATTTACATTGTTTCCTTCAATATGACACACTGTATTCCGTACACGTTACATGCATCACGAATTCGACATTCTCTAATGAGTGTGAGCAAGTGGATTACCAAAATTTCATTCACAATACAAGGCATATTTATCCCTAGATGTAGATATTCTGATTTCGCAGGTTTTCCCTAACATCCACTTCCGAAAATCATGAAATTTTCGCAGAAAAATTCAATTCAAGCGAGTTCTATCCAGTAGAATTGTTATTTTCCGAGATTCACTCACCGAGACATTCCGTGTTCAAAAAACGTTACATTAATCACGGCTTTGACAAACATTATTTAATGACCGTGACCATGTGGATTACCGATGTTTCAACCACAATACAAGTCATATTCACACCTAGAAATATTTACTTAAATTTCGCAGATTTTTCCTAAATTCAGTTACGAAAATCAGGCAGTTTTCGCAGAAAAATTCTCTCGCTGCATGTTCGATCCAATAGACATCCCATTTTCATAGATACCGTCACCGTAACATCCCGTGTTCCGAAATAGTTACATGCACCATGGATTCAACAAATATTCACTGCTGAGTTTTTAGAATATGAATTACACATCTTTAATAAACCATTGAAGACATATTGCCACCTTAAAATTTTGCTCAGATTTTGCAGTGTTTTCATAACACCAGTTTCCAAACAGAGGTAGATTTTACAGTAAAATGCTCCTGGAGCGGTTTCTCACCAATAGATATGTAATTTACATAGTTTCCATCAACGTGACATTCCGTGTACTGAATACACTACATTCATCACGGATTTGAGAAACATTTTTAATGAGTTGTGTACATGTGTATTACAGAACTTACATCCACCATACAAGGCATATTTACACCTAGAAACATTAACTCTGAGTTTGCAGCTTTTTCCTAAGAGCAGTTTCAAAATCAGGCAGTTTCCTAAGGAAAAAACTGTTGGAGCGTGTTCTACCCAATAGATATGTAAATTACATAAATTCTCCCGGGGTGAAACTCCATGTTTCACACACGCTACATGCAGATAGGATTCGACAAAATACACTACAGAGTTGTTTGCATGTGGATTACAGGGCTTTCATCACAATTCAAGGCATATTGATGCTTAGAAGCATTTTCTCTGATTTCACAGAGCTTTCCAAACGACAGTTTCGAAACTGAGGCAGATTTCAAGGCTTAATCCTCTTGGAGTGGGTTCAAAACAATAGACATTTAATTTACATGGAATCGCAAACCATGAAATTCCGTGTTCCGAACACGCTTCATGCATCTCGGATTCAAAAATTTTCACTACAGAGTTGTTAGCAAGTGGAATACATCACTTTCATTGACCATAGATTGCTTACTGACTCTTTGAATACTTTTCTCAGATTTCACAGATTAGTTTAAATGCCAGGTTTGAAAATGAGGCAGATTTGGCAGGAAAATGCTCTTGGAGCGAGTTCTAACCAAAAGATATGTAATATACCTAGTTTCACTCACCGTGACATTCCATGTTCTGAACAAGTTACATGCATCACGGATTCAAAAAACATTCTTTAATGAGTTGTGAACATGTGTATTACCGAACTTTCATCCACCTTACAATGCATATTTATACATAGAAGGTTTTTTCTGATTTAGTAGATTTCACCTAATGTCAGTATTTAAATCATGCAGTTTTCGCAGAAAAATCCTCTTGGAGTGAGTTCTACCCAATAGACATTCAATTTACATAGAACCTGTCATCGTGAAATTCCGTGTTCCGAAAAAAATACATGCATCACGGATTCGACAAATATTCACTACAGAGTTGTTAGCATAAGGATTAACGAACTTTCATCCACCATAAAAGCCATATTGACACTTTGAATCATTTTCTCATATTTCGAAAGTATTTCCTAAAGCCAGTTTTGAAAATGAGGCAGAATTCGCAGAAAAAGCTCTTGGAGCGTGTTCTACCCAAGTGACATGCATTTTACATAGATTCGCTCACCGTGATATTCTGTGTCCCAAACACGCTTCATGTATCTCGGATTCTACAACTATTAACTACAGAGTTGTTAGCATGTGGATTACCGAACTTTCATCACAATAGTTTGAATATTGATACTTAGAAGTATTTTCTCAGATTTTGCAGTGTTTTCCAAACGCCAGTTTCAAAAATGAAGCATTTATCGCAGAAAAATTCCCTTGGAGAGAGTTCTACCAAATAGAGAACTAATTTACATTGTTTCAGTCACCGTGAAATTCCATGTTAAAAACTCGGTATATGCATCACGGATTAGAAAAAGATTCTTTAATATGTTGTGAAAAATGGATTACCGAACTTTCTTCCAACATAAAGGCATATTTACACCTAGAAATATTTACACTCATTTTGAAGCATTCTCCAAATTTCAGATACGATAATCATGCAATTTTCGCAGAAAAATTCTATTCTAGCTAGTTCTACCCAATAGAATTTTAATTTAAATTGTGTCATTACGGTGAAATTCCATTTCAAAAAGCGCTACATGAATCACGGTTTGAAAAATCATTACTACACTGTTATTAACATGTGGATTACCGGACTTTCATTCACTATTCAATGCATATTGACACTTAGAAGCATTTTCTAAGATTTCACAGGGTTCTCCTAATGGCAGTTTTGAAAATGAGGCACATTTCGCAGAAAAATACTCTTCAAGCGAGTTCTACCCAATAGACATGTAATTTACATTGTTTCCTTCAATATGACACACTGTATTCCGTACACGTTACATGCATCACGAATTCGACATTCTCTAATGAGTGTGAGCAAGTGGATTACCAAAATTTCATTCACCATACAAGGCATATTTATCCCTAGATGTAGATATTCTGATTTCGCAGGTTTTCCCTAGCATCCACTTCCGAAAATCATGAAATTTTCGCAGAAAAATTCAATTCAAGCGAGTTCTATCCAGTAGAATTGTTATTTTCCGAGTTTCACTCACCGAGACATTCCGTGTTCAAAAAACGTTACATTAATCACGGCTTTGACAAACATTATTTAATGACCGTGACCATGTGGATTACCGATGTTTCAACCACAATACAAGGCATATTCACACCTAGAAATATTTACTTAAATTTCGCAGATTTTTCCTAAATTCAGTTACGAAAATCAGGCAGTTTTCGCAGAAAAATTCTCTCGCTGCATGTTCGATCCAATAGACATCCCATTTTCATAGATACCGTCACCGTAACATCCCGTGTTCCGAAATAGTTACATGCACCATGGATTCAACAAATATTCACTGCTGAGTTTTTAGAATATGAATTACACATCTTTAATAAACCATTGAAGACATATTGCCACCTTAAAATTTTGCTCAGATTTTGCAGTGTTTTCATAACACCAGTTTCCAAACAGAGGTAGATTTTACAGTAAAATGCTCCTGGAGCGGTTTCTCACCAATAGATATGTAATTTACATAGTTTCCATCAACGTGACATTCCGTGTACTGAATACAATACATTCATCACGGATTTGAGAAACATTTTTAATGAGTTGTGTACATGTGTATTACAGAACTTTCATCCACCATACAAGGCATATTTACACCTAGAAACATTAACTCTGAGTTTGCAGCTTTTTCCTAAGAGCAGTTTCAAAATCAGGCAGTTTCCTAAGGAAAAAACTGTTGGAGCGTGTTCTACCCAATAGATATGTAAATTACATAAATTCTCCCGGGGTGAAACTCCATGTTTCACACACGCTACATGCAGATAGGATTCGACAAAAATACACTACAGAGTTGTTTGCATGTGGATTACAGGACTTTCATCACATTACAAGGCATATTGATGCTTAGAAGCATTTTCTCTGATTTCACAGAGCTTTCCAAACGACAGTTTCGAAACTGAGGCAGATTTCAAGGCTTAATCCTCTTGGAGCGGGTTCAAAACAATAGACATTTAATTTACATGGAATCGCACACCATGAAATTCCGTGTTCCGAACACGCTTCATGCATCTCGGATTCAAAAATTTTCACTACAGAGTTGTTAGCAAGTGGAATACATCACTTTCATTGACCATAGATTGCTTACTGACTCTTTGAATACTTTTCTCAGATTTCACAGATTAGTTTAAATGCCAGGTTTGAAAATGAGGCAGATTTGGCAGGAAAATGCTCTTGGAGCGAGTTCTAACCAAAAGATATGTAATATACCTAGTTTCATTCACCGTGACATTCCGTGTTCTGAACAAGTTACATGCATCACGGATTCGAAAAACATTCTTTAATGAGTTGTGAACATGTGTATTACCGAACTTTCATCCACCTTACAATGCATATTTATACATAGAAGGTTTTTTCTGATTTAGTAGATTTCACCTAATGTCAGTATTTAAATCATGCAGTTTTCGCAGAAAAATCCTCTTGGAGTGAGTTCTACCCAATAGACATTCAATTTACATAGAACCTGTCATCGTGAAATTCCGTGTTCCGAAAAAGATACATGCATCACGGATTCGACAAATATTCACTACAGAGTTGTTAGCATAAGGATTAACGAACTTTCATCCACCATAAAAGCCATATTGACACTTTGAATCATTTTCTCATATTTCGAAAGTTTTTCCTAAAGCCAGTTTTGAAAATGAGGCAGAATTCGCAGAAAAAGCTCTTGGAGCGTGTTCTACCCAAGTGACATGCATTTTACATAGATTCGCTCACCGTGATATTCTGTGTCCCAAACACGCTTCATGTATCTCGGATTCGACAACTATTCACTACAGAGTTGTTAGCATGCGGATTACCGAACTTTCATCCACCCTACAAGGCATATTTACACCGAGAATCTATTCATCTGAGTTCGCAGTGTTTTCCTAACGACAGAATCGAAAATAAGGCAGATTTCTCAGGAAAAATCTCTTGGAGTGATTTCTAACCAAGAGAAATGTAATTTATATAAAATCCCTGGCCATGAAATTCGGTGTTCTGAACATGCTACACGCATAATGGATTCGAAAAATATTCTCTACAGATTTGTTAGCATGTGGATTACCGAACTTTCATCACAATAGTTTGAATATTGATACTTAGAAGTAATTTCTCAGATTTTCCTGTGTTTTCCAAACGCCAGTTTAAAAAATAATGCAGTTTTCAAAGAAAAATTCTCTTGGAGCGAGTTCTACCCAATAGAGAAGTAATTTACATTGTTTCAGTCACCGTGAATTCCACGTTCCAAACACGGTATATGCATCACGGATTAGAAAAAGATTCTTTAATATGTTGTGAAAATGTGGATTACAGAACTTTCTTCCACATAAAGTCATATTTACACCTAGAAATATTTACTCTCATTTTGAAGCTTTCTCCAAACTTCAGATTCGATAATCATGCAATTTTCGCAGAAAAATTCTATTCTAGCTAGTTCTACCCAATAGAATTTTAATTTAAATTGTTTCATTACGGTGAAATCCCATTTCAAATAACGCTACATGAATCACGGTTTGAAAAATAATTACTAAACTGTTATTAACATGTGGATTACCGGACTTTCATTCACCATTCAAGGCATATTGAGTCTTAGAAGCATTTTCTCAGATTTCACAGTGTTCTCCGAATGGCAGTTTTGAAAATGAGGCACATTTCGCAGAAAAATTCTCTTCAAGCGAGTTCTACCCAATAGATATGTAATTTACATTGTTTCCTTCAATATGACACTCTGTATTCCGTACACGTTTCATGCATCACGAATTCGACAAACATGCTCTAATGAGTGTGAGCATCTGGATTACCGAACTTTCATCCACCATAAAAGGCATATTTACACCTAGGTGTAGTTATTTTGATTTCGCAGTTTTTTCCTAACATCCAGTTTTGAAAATCATGAAATTTTCGCAGAAAAATTCAATTCAAGCGAGTTCTATCCAGTAGAATTGTTATTTCCCGAGTTTCACTCACCGAGACATTCCGTGTTCTGAAAACGTTACATTAATCACGGCTTCGACAAACATTATTTAATGACTGTGAGCATGTGGATTACCGATATTTCAAACACAGTACAAGGCATATTCACACCTAGAAATATTTACATAGATTTCACAGATTTTTCCTAACGTCAGTTACGAAAATCAGACAGTTTTCGCAGAAAAATTCTCTTGCTGCATGTTCGATCCAATAGACATCCCATTTCCATAGATACCGTCACCGTAACATTCCGTGTTCCGAAAAACTTACATGCACCATGGATTCAACAAATATTCACTGCTGAGTTGTTAGAATGTGAATTACACATCTTTAATAAACCATTGAAGACATATTGTCACCTTAAAGCTTTTGCTCAGGTTTTGCAGTGTTTTCATAACACCAGTTTCCAAACAGAGGTAGATTTTACAGTAAAATGCTCCTGGAGCTGTTTCTCACCAATAGTTGTGTAATTTACATATTTTCCTTCAACGTGATATTCCGTGTACCGAACACACTACAAACATCACGGATTTGAGAAACATTTTTAATGAGTTGTGTACATGTGTATTACAGATCTTTCATCCACCATACAAGGCATATTTACACCTAGAAACATTAACTCTGAGTTTGCAGCATTTTCCTAATAGCAGGTTCAAAAAACAGGCACTTTCCTAAGGAAAAATCTTTCTGAGCGTGTCTTACGCAATAAATATGTAAATTACATAGATTCACCCGCTGTGAAATTCCGTGTTTCGCACACGCTACATGCAGATAGGATTCGAAACAAATACACTACAGAGTTGTTTGCATGTGGATTACAGGACTTTCATCACAATACAAGGCATATTGATGCTTAGAAGCATTTTCTCTGATTTCACAGAGCTTTCCAAACGCCAGTTTCGAAACTGAGGCAGTTTTCACGGCAAAAACCTCTTGGAGCGGGTTCAAAACAATAGACATGTAATTTACATGGATTCGCTCACCGTGAAATTCCGTGTTCCGAACACGCTTCATACATCTCGGATTCAAAAATTTTCACTACAGAGTTGTTAGCAAGTGGATTACAGCACTTTTATCCACCATACATGGCTTACTGACACTTTGAAGACTTTTCTCAGATTTCACAGAGTAGTTTTAATGTCAGGTTTGAAAATGAGGCAGATTTGGCAGGAAAATGCTCTTGGAGCGAGTTCTAACCAAAAGATATGTAATTTACCTAGTTTCACTCACCGTGATATTCCGTGTTCTGAACACGTTACATGCATCACGGGTTCGAAAAACATTCTTTAATGAGTTGTGAACATGTGTATTTCCGAAATTTCATCCACCTTACAATGCAAATTTATACATAGAAATTATTTTCTGACTTATTATATTTCTCCTAGTGTCATGCTGTTTTTAAATCATGCAGTTTTCACAGAAAAATCCTCTTGGAGTGAGTTCTACCCAATAGACATGCAATTTACGTAGAACCCGTCATCGTGAAATTCCGTGATCCGAAAAAAATACATGCATCACGGTTTCGAAAAATATTCACTTCTGACTTGTTAGCATAAAGATTACCGAACTTTCATCCACCATAAAAGCCATATTGACACTTTGAAGCATTTTCTCATTTTTCGAAAGTTTTTCCTAATGCCAGTTTTGAAAATGAG
This sequence comes from Camelus bactrianus, assembly GCF_048773025.1. Classification (NCBI taxonomy): domain Eukaryota; kingdom Metazoa; phylum Chordata; class Mammalia; order Artiodactyla; family Camelidae; genus Camelus; species Camelus bactrianus. The sequence goes on from NC_133539.1 coordinate 149,430,720, forward strand.
GCAGAATTCGCAGAAAAAGTTCTTGGAATGAGTTCTACCCGAGAGATCTATTTTACATAGATTCGCTTACTGTGATATTCTGTGTTCCCAACACGCTTCATGTATCTCGGATTCGACAAATATTCACTACAGAGTTGTTAGCATGCGGATTAACGATCTTTCATCCACCATACAAGGCATAAATACAGCGAGAATATATTCATCTGAGTTCGCAGTGTTTCCTAATTCCAGTTTCGAAAATCAGGCAGATTTCTCAGGAAAAATCTCTTGGAGTATTTTCTAACCAAGAGAAACGTAATTTACATAAACTCTCTGGCCATGAAATTCGGTGTTCCAAACATGCTACTTGCATAATGAATTCGAAAAATATTCACGACACATATGTTAGCATGTGGATTACCGAACTTTCATCACAATAGATTGAAAATTGATACTTAGAAGTATTTTCTCAGATTTTGCAGTGTTTTCCAAACGCCAGTTTCAAAAATGAAGCATTTAATGCAGAAAAATTCTCTTGGAGCGAGTTCTACCCAATAGAGAAGTAATTTACATTGTTTCAGTCACCGTGAAATTCCATGTTAAAAACACAGTATATGCATCACGGATTAGAAAAAGCTTCTTTAATATGTTGTGAAAATGTGGATTACCGAACTTTCTTCCAACATAAAGGCATATTTACACCTAGAAATATTTACTCTCATTTTGAAGCATTCTCCAAATTTCAGATTCGATAATCATGCAATTTTCGCAGAAAAATTCTATTCTAGCTAGTTCTACCCAATAGAATTTTAATTTAAATTGTGTCATTATGGTGAAATTCCATTTCAAAAAGCGCTACATGAATCACGGTTTGAAAAATCATTACTACACTGTTATTAACATGTGGATTACCGGACTTTCATTCACCATTCAATGCATATTGACACTTAGAAGCATTTTCTAAGATTTCACAGGGTTCTCCTAATGGCAGTTTTGAAAATGAAGCACATTTCGCAGAGAAATACTCTTCAAGCGAGTTCTACCCAATAGACATGTAATTTACATTGTTTCCTTCAATATGACACACTGTATTCCGTACACATTACATGCATCACGAATTCGACAAACATGCTCTAATGAGTGTGAGCATGTGGATTACCAAAGTTTCATTCACCATAAAACGCATATTTATCCCTAGATGTATTTATTCTGATTTCGCAGGTTTTCCCTAACATCCACTTCCGAAAATCATGAAATTTTCGCAGAAAATTCAATTCAAGCGAGTTCTATCCAGTAGAATTGTTATTTTCCGTGATTCACTCACCGAGACATTCCGTGTTCTGAAAACGTTACATTAATCACGGCTTCGACAAAAATTATTTAATGACTGTGAGCATGTGGATTACCGATATTTCAAACACAGTACAAGGCATATTCACACCTAGAAATATTTACATAGATTTCACAGATTTTTCCTAACGTCAGTTACGAAAATCAGACAGTATTCGCAGAAAAATTCTCTTGCTGCATATTCGATCCAATCGACATCCCATTTCCATAGATACCGTCACCGTAACATTCCGTGTTCCGAAAAACTTACATGCACCATGGATTCAACAAATATTCACTGCTGAGTTGTTAGAATGTGAATTACACATCTTTAATAAACCATTGAAGACATATTGTCACCTTAAAGCTTTTGCTCAGGTTTTGCAGTGTTTTCATAACACCAGTTTCCAAACAGAGGTAGATTTTACAGTAAAATGCTCCTGGAGCAGTTTCTCACCAATAGTTGTGTAATTTACATATTTTCCTTCAACGTGATATTCCGTGTACCGAACACACTACAAACATCACGGATTTGAGAAACATTTTTAATGAGTTGTGTACATGTGTATTACAGATCTTTCATCCACCATACAAGGCATATTTACACCTAGAAACATTAACTCTGAGTTTGCAGCATTTTCCTAATAGCAGTTTCAAAAATCAGGCACTTTCCTTAGGAAAAAACTTTCTGAGCGTGTCTTACGCAATACATATATAAATTACATAGATTCACCCACTGTGAAATTCCGTGTTTCGCACACGCTACATGCAGATAGGATTCGAAACAAATACACTACAGAGTTGTTTGCATGTGAATTACAGGACTTTCATCACAATACAAGGCATATTGATGCTTAGAAGCATTTTCTCTGATTTCACAGAGCTTTCCAAACGCCAGTTTCGAAACTGAGGCAGTTTTCACGGCAAAAACCTCTTGGAGCGGGTTCAAAACAATAGACATGTAATTTACATGGATTCGCTCACCGTGAAATTCCGTGTTCCGAACACGCTTCATGCATCTCGGATTCAAAAATTTTCACTACAGAGTTGTTAGCAAGTGGATTACAGCACTTTCATCCACCATACATGGCTTACTGACACTTTGAAGACTTTTCTCAGATTTCACAGAGTAGTTTTAATGTCAGGTTTGAAAATGAGGCAGATTTGGCAGGAAAATGCTCTTGGAGCGAGTTCTAACCAAAAGATATGTAATTTACCTAGTTTCACTCACCGTGATATTCCGTGTTCTGAACACGTTACATGCATCACGGGTTCGAAAAACATTCTTTAATGAGTTGTGAACATGTGTATTTCCGAACTTTCATCCACCTTACAATGCATATTTATACATAGAAATTATTTTCTGATTTAGTATATTTCTCCTAGTGTCATGCTGTTTTTAAATCATGCAGTTTTCACAGAAAAATCCTCTTGGAGTGAGTTCTACCCAATAGATATGCAATTTACGTAGAACCCGTCATCGTGAAATTCCGTGATCCGAAAAAAATACATGCATCACGGTTTCGAAAAATATTCACTTCTGACTTGTTAGCATAAAGATTACCGAACTTTCATCCACCATAAAAGCCATATTGACACTTTGAAGCATTTTCTCATTTTTCGAAAGTTTTTCCTAATGCCAGTTTTGAAAATGAGGCAGAATTCGCAGAAAAAGTTCTTGGAACGAGTTCTACCCGAGAGATCTATTTTACATAGATTCGCTTACTGTGATATTCTGTGTTCCCAACACGCTTCATGTATCTCGGATTCGACAAATATTCACTACAGAGTTGTTAGCATGTGGATTAACGATCTTTCATCCACCATACAAGGCATAAAAACAGCGAGAATATATTCATCTGAGTTCGCAGTGTTTCCTAATTCCAGTTTCGAAAATCAGGCAGATTTCTCAGGAAAAATCTCTTGGAGTATTTTCTAACCAAGAGAAACGTAATTTACATAAACTCTCTGGCCATGAAATTCCGTGTTCCAAACATGCTACTTGCATAATGAAATCGAAAAATATTCACGACATATATGTTAGCATGTGGATTACCGAACTTTCATCACAATAGATTGAAAATTGATACTTAGAAGTATTTTCTCAGATTTTGCAGTGTTTTCCGAACGCCAGTTTCAAAAATGAAGCATTTACTGCAGAAAAATTCTCTTGGAGCGAGTTCTACCCAATAGAGAAGTAATTTACATTGTTTCAGTCACCGTGAAATTCCATGTTAAAAACACAGTATATGCATCACGGATTAGAAAAAGCTTCTTTAATATGTTGTGAAAATGTGGATTACCGAACTTTCTTCCAACATAAAGGCATATTTACACCTAGAAATATTTACTCTCATTTTGAAGCTTTCTCCAAATTTCAGATTCGATAATCATGCAATTTTCGCAGAAAAATTCTATTCTAGCTAGTTCTACCTAATAGAATTTTAATTTAAATTGTGTCATTATGGTGAAATTCCATTTCAAAAAGCGCTACATGAATCACGGTTTGAAAAATCATTACTACACTGTTATTAACATGTGGATTACCGGACTTTCATTCACCATTCAATGCATATTGACACTTAGAAGCATTTTCTAAGATTTCACAGGGTTCTCCTAATGGCAGTTTTGAAAATGAAGCACATTTCGCAGAGAAATACTCTTCAAGCGAGTTCTACCCAATAGACATGTAATTTACATTGTTTCCTTCAATATGACACAGTGTATTCCGTACACGTTACATGCATCACGAATTCGACAAACATTCTCTAATGAGTGTGAGCATGTGGATTACCAAAGTTTCATTCACCATAAAAGGCATATTTATCCCTAGATGTATTTATTCTGATTTCGCAGGTTTTCCCTAACATCCACTTCCGAAAATCATGAAATTTTCGCAGAAAATTCAATTCAAGCGAGTTCTATCCAGTAGAATTGTTATTTTCCGTGATTCACTCACCGAGACATTCCGTGTTCAAAAAACGTTACATTAATCACGGCTTTGACAAACATTATTTAATGACCGTGACCATGTGGATTACCGATGTTTCAACCACAATACAAGGCATATTCACACCTAGAAATATTTACTTAGATTTCGCAGATTTTTCCTAAATTCAGTTATGAAAATCAGGCAGTTTTCGCAGAAAAATTCTCTTGCTGCATGTTCGATCCAATAGACATCCCATTTTCATAGATACCGTCACCGTAACATCCCGTGTTCCGAAAAAGTTACATGCACCATGGATTCAACAAATATTCACTGCTGAGTTGTTAGAATGTGAATTACACATCTTTAATAAACCATTGAAGACATATTGTCACCTTAAAATTTTGCTCAGATTTTGCAGTGTTTTCATAACACCAGTTTCCAAACAGAGGTAGATTTTACAGTAAAATGCTCCTGGAGCGGTTTCTCACCAATAGATATGTAATTTACATGGTTTCCATCAATGTGACATTCCGTGTACTGAATACACTACATTCATCACGGATTTGAGAAACATTTTTAATGAGTTGTGTACATGTGTATTACAGAACTTTCATCCACCATACAAGGCATATTTACACCTAGAAACATTAACTCTGAGTTTGCAGCTTTTTCCTAATAGCAGTTTCAAAATCAGGCAGTTTCCTAAGGAAAAAACTGTTGGAGCGTGTTCTACCCAATAGATATGTAAATTACATAGATTCTCCCGCTGTGAATTTCCGTGATTCACACACGCTACATGCAGATAGGATTCGACAAAAATACACTACAGAGTTGTTTGCATGTGGATTACAGGACTTTCATCACAATACAAGGCATATTGATGCTTAGAAGCATTTTCTCTGATTTCACAGAGCTTTCCAAACGCCAGTTTCGAAACTGAGGCAGATTTCAAGGCAAAAACCTCTTGGAGCGGGTTCAAAACAATAGACATTTAATTTACATGGATTCGCACACCATGAAATTCCGTGTTCCGAACACGCTTCATGCATCTCGGATTCAAAAATTTTCACTACAGAGTTGTTAGCAAGTGGAATCCATCTTTCATTGACCATAGATTGCTTACTGACTCTTTGAATACTTTTCTCAGATTTCACAGATTAGTTTAAATGCCAGGTTTGAAAATGAGGCAGATTTGGCAGGAAAATGCTCTTGGAGCGAGTTCTAACCAAAAGATATGTAATATACCTAGTTTCACTCACCGTGATATTCCGTGTTCTGAACAAGTTACATGCATCACGGATTCGAAAAACATTCTTTAATGAGTTGTGAACATGTGTATTACCGAACTTTCATCCACCTTACAATGCATATTTATACATAGAATGTTTTTTCTGATTTAGTACATTTCACCTAATGTCAGTTTTTAAATCATGCAGTTTTCGCAGAAAAATCCTCTTGGAGCGAGTTCTACCCAATAGACATTCAATGTACATAGAACCTGTCATCGTGAAATTCCGTGTTCAGAAAAAAATACATGCATCACGGATTCGACAAATATTCCCTACAGAGTTGTTAGCATAAGGATTAACGAACTTTCATCCACCATAAAAGCCATATTGACACTTTGAAGCATTTTCTCATATTTGGAAAGTTTTTCCTAATGCCAATTTTGAAAATGAAGCAGAATTCGCAGAAAAAGCTCTTGGAGCATGTTCTACCCAAGTGACATGCACTTTACATAGATTCACTCACCGTGATATTCTGTGTCCCAAACACGCTTCATGTATCTCGGATTCGACAAATATTCACTACAGAGTTGTTAGCATGCAGATTACCGAACTTTCATCCACCCTACCAGGCATATTTACACCGAGAATCTATTCATCTGAGTTCGCAGTGTTTTCCTAACGACAGTTTCGAAAATCAGGCAGATTTCTCAGGAAAAATCTCTTGGAGTGATTTCTAACCAAGAGAAATGTAATTTACTTAAAATCCCTGGACATGAAATTCCGTGTTCCGAACATGCTACATGCATAATGGTTTCGAAAAATATTCTCTACGGATTTGTTAGCATGTGGATTACCGAACTTTCATCACAATAGTTTGAATATTGATACTTAGAAGTATTTTCTCAAATTTTGCAGTGTTTTCCAAACGCCAGTTTAAAAAATAATGCAGTTTTCACAGAAAAATTCTCTTGGAGCGAGTTCTACCCAATAGAGAAGTAATTTACATTGTTTCAGTCACCGTGAAATTCCACGTTCCAAACACGGTATATGCATCACGGATTAGAAAAAGATTCTTTAATATGTTGTGAAAATGTGGATTACTGAACTTTCTTCCACATAAGTCATATTTAAACCTAGAAATATTTACTCTCATTTTGAAGCTTTCTCCAAACTTCAGATTCGTTAATCATGCAATTTTCGCAGAAAAATTCTATTCTAGCTAGTTCTACCCAATAGAATTTTAATTTAAATTGTTTCATTACGGTAAAATTCCATTTCAAAAAACGCTACATGAATCACGGTTTGAAAAATAATTACTACACTGTTATTAACATGTGGATTACCGGACTTTCATTCACCATTCAAGGCATATTGACACTTAGAAGCATTTTCTCAGATTTCACAGGGTTCTCCTAATGGCAGTTTTGAAAATGAGGCACATTTCGCAGAAAAATTCTCTTCAAGCGAGTTCTACCCAATAGACATGTAATTTACATTGTTTCCTTCAATATGACACACTGTATTCCGTACACGTTTCATGCATCACGAATTCGACAAACATGCTCTAATGAGTGTGAGCATCCGGATTACCGAACTTTCATCCACCATACAAGGCATATTTACACCTAGATGTAGTTATTCTGATTTTGCAGTTTTTTCCTAAAATCCAGTTTTGAAAATCATGAAATTTTCGCAGAAAAATTCAATTCAAGCGAGTTCTATCCTGTAGAATTGTTATTTTCCGAGTTTCACTCACCGAGACATTCCATGTTCCGAAAATGTTACATTAATCACGGCTTCGACAAACATTATTTAATGACTGTGAACATGTGGATTACCGATGTTTCAACCACAATACAAGGCATATTCACACCTAGAAATATTTACTTAGATTTCACAGATTTTTCCTAACGTCAGTTATGAAAATCAGCCAGTTTTTGCAGAAAAATTCTCTTGCTGCATGTTCGATCCAATAGACATCCCATTTTCATAGATACCGTCACCGTAACATCCCGTGTTCCGAAAAAGTTACATGCACCATGGATTCAACAAATATTCACTGCTGAGTTGTTAGAATGTGAATTACACATGTTTAATAAACCATTGAAGACATATTGTCACCTTAAAATTTTGCTCAGATTTTGCAGTGTTTTCATAACACCAGTTTCCAAACAGAGGTAGATTTTACAGTAAAATGCTCCTGGAGCGGTTTCTCACCAATAGATATGTAATTTACATGGTTTCCATCAATGTGACATTCCGTGTACTGAATACACTACATTCATCACGGATTTGAGAAACATTTTTAATGAGTTGTGTACATGTGTATTACAGAACTTTCATCCACCATACAAGGCATATTTACACCTAGAAACATTAACTCTGAGTTTGCAGCTTTTTCCTAATAGCAGTTTCAAAATCAGGCAGTTTCCTAAGGAAAAAACTGTTGGAGCGTGTTCTACCCAATAGATATGTAAATTACATAGATTCTCCCGCTGTGAATTTCCGTGATTCACACACGCTACATGCAGATAGGATTCGACAAAAATACACTACAGAGTTGTTTGCATGTGGATTACAGGACTTTCATCACAATACAAGGCATATTGATGCTTAGAAGCATTTTCTCTGATTTCACAGAGCTTTCCAAACGCCAGTTTCGAAACTGAGGCAGATTTCAAGGCAAAAACCTCTTGGAGCGGGTTCAAAACAATAGACATTTAATTTACATGGATTCGCACACCATGAAATTCCGTGTTCCGAACACGCTTCATGCATCTCGGATTCAAAAATTTTCACTACAGAGTTGTTAGCAAGTGGAATCCATCTTTCATTGACCATAGATTGCTTACTGACTCTTTGAATACTTTTCTCAGATTTCACAGATTAGTTTAAATGCCAGGTTTGAAAATGAGGCAGATTTGGCAGGAAAATGCTCTTGGAGCGAGTTCTAACCAAAAGATATGTAATATACCTAGTTTCACTCACCGTGATATTCCGTGTTCTGAACAAGTTACATGCATCACGGATTCGAAAAACATTCTTTAATGAGTTGTGAACATGTGTATTACCGAACTTTCATCCACCTTACAATGCATATTTATACATAGAATGTTTTTTCTGATTTAGTACATTTCACCTAATGTCAGTTTTTAAATCATGCAGTTTTCGCAGAAAAATCCTCTTGGAGCGAGTTCTACCCAATAGACATTCAATGTACATAGAACCTGTCATCGTGAAATTCCGTGTTCAGAAAAAAATACATGCATCACGGATTCGACAAATATTCCCTACAGAGTTGTTAGCATAAGGATTAACGAACTTTCATCCACCATAAAAGCCATATTGACACTTTGAAGCATTTTCTCATATTTGGAAAGTTTTTCCTAATGCCAATTTTGAAAATGAAGCAGAATTCGCAGAAAAAGCTCTTGGAGCATGTTCTACCCAAGTGACATGCACTTTACATAGATTCACTCACCGTGATATTCTGTGTCCCAAACACGCTTCATGTATCTCGGATTCGACAAATATTCACTACAGAGTTGTTAGCATGCAGATTACCGAACTTTCATCCACCCTACCAGACATATTTACACCGAGAATCTATTCATCTGAGTTCGCAGTGTTTTCCTAACGACAGTTTCGAAAATCAGGCAGATTTCTCAGGAAAAATCTCTTGGAGTGATTTCTAACCAAGAGAAATGTAATTTACTTAAAATCCCTGGACATGAAATTCCGTGTTCCGAACATGCTACATGCATAATGGTTTCGAAAAATATTCTCTACGGATTTGTTAGCATGTGGATTACCGAACTTTCATCACAATAGTTTGAATATTGATACTTAGAAGTATTTTCTCAAATTTTGCAGTGTTTTCCAAACGCCAGTTTAAAAAATAATGCAGTTTTCACAGAAAAATTCTCTTGGAGCGAGTTCTACCCAATAGAGAAGTAATTTACATTGTTTCAGTCACCGTGAAATTCCACGTTCCAAACACGGTATATGCATCACGGATTAGAAAAAGATTCTTTAATATGTTGTGAAAATGTGGATTACTGAACTTTCTTCCACATAAGTCATATTTAAACCTAGAAATATTTACTCTCATTTTGAAGCTTTCTCCAAACTTCAGATTCGTTAATCATGCAATTTTCGCAGAAAAATTCTATTCTAGCTAGTTCTACCCAATAGAATTTTAATTTAAATTGTTTCATTACGGTAAAATTCCATTTCAAAAAACGCTACATGAATCACGGTTTGAAAAATAATTACTACACTGTTATTAACATGTGGATTACCGGACTTTCATTCACCATTCAAGGCATATTGACACTTAGAAGCATTTTCTCAGATTTCACAGGGTTCTCCTAATGGCAGTTTTGAAAATGAGGCACATTTCGCAGAAAAATTCTCTTCAAGCGAGTTCTACCCAATAGACATGTAATTTACATTGTTTCCTTCAATATGACACACTGTATTCCGTACACGTTTCATGCATCACGAATTCGACAAACATGCTCTAATGAGTGTGAGCATCCGGATTACCGAACTTTCATCCACCATACAAGGCATATTTACACCTAGATGTAGTTATTCTGATTTTGCAGTTTTTTCCTAAAATCCAGTTTTGAAAATCATGAAATTTTCGCAGAAAAATTCAATTCAAGCGAGTTCTATCCTGTAGAATTGTTATTTTCCGAGTTTCACTCACCGAGACATTCCATGTTCCGAAAACGTTACATTAATCACGGCTTCGACAAACATTATTTAATGACTGTGAACATGTGGATTACCGATGTTTCAACCACAATACAAGGCATATTCACACCTAGAAATATTTACTTAGATTTCACAGATTTTTCCTAACGTCAGTTATGAAAATCAGCCAGTTTTTGCAGAAAAATTCTCTTGCTGCATGTTCGATCCAATAGACATCCCATTTTCATAGATACCGTCACCGTAACATCCCGTGTTCCGAAAAAGTTACATGCACCATGGATTCAACAAATATTCACTGCTGAGTTGTTAGAATGTGAATTACACATCTTTAATAAACCATTGAAGACATATTGTCACCTTAAAATTTTGCTCAGATTTTGCAGTGTTTTCATAACACCAGTTTCCAAACAGAGGTAGATTTTACAGTAAAATGCTCCTGGAGCGGTTTCTCACCAATAGATATGTAATTTACATGGTTTCCATCAATGTGACATTCCGTGTACTGAATACACTACATTCATCACGGATTTGAGAAACATTTTTAATGAGTTGTGTACATGTGTATTACAGAACTTTCATCCACCATACAAGGCATATTTACACCTAGAAACATTAACTCTGAGTTTGCAGCTTTTTCCTAATAGCAGTTTCAAAATCAGGCAGTTTCCTAAGGAAAAAACTGTTGGAGCGTGTTCTACCCAATAGATATGTAAATTACATAGATTCTCCCGCTGTGAATTTCCGTGATTCACACACGCTACATGCAGATAGGATTCGACAAAAATACACTACAGAGTTGTTTGCATGTGGATTACAGGACTTTCATCACAATACAAGGCATATTGATGCTTAGAAGCATTTTCTCTGATTTCACAGAGCTTTCCAAACGCCAGTTTCGAAACTGAGGCAGATTTCAAGGCAAAAACCTCTTGGAGCGGGTTCAAAACAATAGACATTTAATTTACATGGATTCGCACACCATGAAATTCCGTGTTCCGAACACGCTTCATGCATCTCGGATTCAAAAATTTTCACTACAGAGTTGTTAGCAAGTGGAATCCATCTTTCATTGACCATAGATTGCTTACTGACTCTTTGAATACTTTTCTCAGATTTCACAGATTAGTTTAAATGCCAGGTTTGAAAATGAGGCAGATTTGGCAGGAAAATGCTCTTGGAGCGAGTTCTAACCAAAAGATATGTAATATACCTAGTTTCACTCACCGTGATATTCCGTGTTCTGAACAAGTTACATGCATCACGGATTCGAAAAACATTCTTTAATGAGTTGTGAACATGTGTATTACCGAACTTTCATCCACCTTACAATGCATATTTATACATAGAATGTTTTTTCTGATTTAGTACATTTCACCTAATGTCAGTTTTTAAATCATGCAGTTTTCGCAGAAAAATCCTCTTGGAGCGAGTTCTACCCAATAGACATTCAATGTACATAGAACCTGTCATCGTGAAATTCCGTGTTCAGAAAAAAATACATGCATCACGGATTCGACAAATATTCCCTACAGAGTTGTTAGCATAAGGATTAACGAACTTTCATCCACCATAAAAGCCATATTGACACTTTGAAGCATTTTCTCATATTTGGAAAGTTTTTCCTAATGCCAATTTTGAAAATGAAGCAGAATTCGCAGAAAAAGCTCTTGGAGCATGTTCTACCCAAGTGACATGCACTTTACATAGATTCACTCACCGTGATATTCTGTGTCCCAAACACGCTTCATGTATCTCGGATTCGACAAATATTCACTACAGAGTTGTTAGCATGCAGATTACCGAACTTTCATCCACCCTACCAGACATATTTACACCGAGAATCTATTCATCTGAGTTCGCAGTGTTTTCCTAACGACAGTTTCGAAAATCAGGCAGATTTCTCAGGAAAAATCTCTTGGAGTGATTTCTAACCAAGAGAAATGTAATTTACTTAAAATCCCTGGACATGAAATTCCGTGTTCCGAACATGCTACATGCATAATGGTTTCGAAAAATATTCTCTACGGATTTGTTAGCATGTGGATTACCGAACTTTCATCACAATAGTTTGAATATTGATACTTAGAAGTATTTTCTCAAATTTTGCAGTGTTTTCCAAACGCCAGTTTAAAAAATAATGCAGTTTTCACAGAAAAATTCTCTTGGAGCGAGTTCTACCCAATAGAGAAGTAATTTACATTGTTTCAGTCACCGTGAAATTCCACGTTCCAAACACGGTATATGCATCACGGATTAGAAAAAGATTCTTTAATATGTTGTGAAAATGTGGATTACTGAACTTTCTTCCACATAAGTCATATTTAAACCTAGAAATATTTACTCTCATTTTGAAGCTTTCTCCAAACTTCAGATTCGTTAATCATGCAATTTTCGCAGAAAAATTCTATTCTAGCTAGTTCTACCCAATAGAATTTTAATTTAAATTGTTTCATTACGGTAAAATTCCATTTCAAAAAACGCTACATGAATCACGGTTTGAAAAATAATTACTACACTGTTATTAACATGTGGATTACCGGACTTTCATTCACCATTCAAGGCATATTGACACTTAGAAGCATTTTCTCAGATTTCACAGGGTTCTCCTAATGGCAGTTTTGAAAATGAGGCACATTTCGCAGAAAAATTCTCTTCAAGCGAGTTCTACCCAATAGACATGTAATTTACATTGTTTCCTTCAATATGACACACTGTATTCCGTACACGTTTCATGCATCACGAATTCGACAAACATGCTCTAATGAGTGTGAGCATCCGGATTACCGAACTTTCATCCACCATACAAGGCATATTTACACCTAGATGTAGTTATTCTGATTTTGCAGTTTTTTCCTAAAATCCAGTTTTGAAAATCATGAAATTTTCGCAGAAAAATTCAATTCAAGCGAGTTCTATCCTGTAGAATTGTTATTTTCCGAGTTTCACTCACCGAGACATTCCATGTTCCGAAAACGTTACATTAATCACGGCTTCGACAAACATTATTTAATGACTGTGAACATGTGGATTACCGATGTTTCAACCACAATACAAGGCATATTCACACCTAGAAATATTTACTTAGATTTCACAGATTTTTCCTAACGTCAGTTATGAAAATCAGCCAGTTTTTGCAGAAAAATTCTCTTGCTGCATGTTCGATCCAATAGACATCCCATTTTCATAGATACCGTCACCGTAACATCCCGTGTTCCGAAAAAGTTACATGCACCATGGATTCAACAAATATTCACTGCTGAGTTGTTAGAATGTGAATTACACATCTTTAATAAACCATTGAAGACATATTGTCACCTTAAAATTTTGCTCAGATTTTGCAGTGTTTTCATAACACCAGTTTCCAAACAGAGGTAGATTTTACAGTAAAATGCTCCTGGAGCGGTTTCTCACCAATAGATATGTAATTTACATGGTTTCCATCAATGTGACATTCCGTGTACTGAATACACTACATTCATCACGGATTTGAGAAACATTTTTAATGAGTTGTGTACATGTGTATTACAGAACTTTCATCCACCATACAAGGCATATTTACACCTAGAAACATTAACTCTGAGTTTGCAGCTTTTTCCTAATAGCAGTTTCAAAATCAGGCAGTTTCCTAAGGAAAAAACTGTTGGAGCGTGTTCTACCCAATAGATATGTAAATTACATAGATTCTCCCGCTGTGAATTTCCGTGATTCACACACGCTACATGCAGATAGGATTCGACAAAAATACACTACAGAGTTGTTTGCATGTGGATTACAGGACTTTCATCACAATACAAGGCATATTGATGCTTAGAAGCATTTTCTCTGATTTCACAGAGCTTTCCAAACGCCAGTTTCGAAACTGAGGCAGATTTCAAGGCAAAAACCTCTTGGAGCGGGTTCAAAACAATAGACATTTAATTTACATGGATTCGCACACCATGAAATTCCGTGTTCCGAACACGCTTCATGCATCTCGGATTCAAAAATTTTCACTACAGAGTTGTTAGCAAGTGGAATCCATCTTTCATTGACCATAGATTGCTTACTGACTCTTTGAATACTTTTCTCAGATTTCACAGATTAGTTTAAATGCCAGGTTTGAAAATGAGGCAGATTTGGCAGGAAAATGCTCTTGGAGCGAGTTCTAACCAAAAGATATGTAATATACCTAGTTTCACTCACCGTGATATTCCGTGTTCTGAACAAGTTACATGCATCACGGATTCGAAAAACATTCTTTAATGAGTTGTGAACATGTGTATTACCGAACTTTCATCCACCTTACAATGCATATTTATACATAGAATGTTTTTTCTGATTTAGTACATTTCACCTAATGTCAGTTTTTAAATCATGCAGTTTTCGCAGAAAAATCCTCTTGGAGCGAGTTCTACCCAATAGACATTCAATGTACATAGAACCTGTCATCGTGAAATTCCGTGTTCAGAAAAAAATACATGCATCACGGATTCGACAAATATTCCCTACAGAGTTGTTAGCATAAGGATTAACGAACTTTCATCCACCATAAAAGCCATATTGACACTTTGAAGCATTTTCTCATATTTGGAAAGTTTTTCCTAATGCCAATTTTGAAAATGAAGCAGAATTCGCAGAAAAAGCTCTTGGAGCATGTTCTACCCAAGTGACATGCACTTTACATAGATTCACTCACCGTGATATTCTGTGTCCCAAACACGCTTCATGTATCTCGGATTCGACAAATATTCACTACAGAGTTGTTAGCATGCGGATTACCGAACTTTCATCCACCCTACCAGGCATATTTACACCGAGAATCTATTCATCTGAGTTCGCAGTGTTTTCCTAACGACAGTTTCGAAAATCAGGCAGATTTCTCAGGAAAAATCTCTTGGAGTGATTTCTAACCAAGAGAAATGTAATTTACTTAAAATCCCTGGACATGAAATTCCGTGTTCCGAACATGCTACATGCATAATGGTTTCGAAAAATATTCTCTACGGATTTGTTAGCATGTGGATTACCGAACTTTCATCACAATAGTTTGAATATTGATACTTAGAAGTATTTTCTCAAATTTTGCAGTGTTTTCCAAACGCCAGTTTAAAAAATAATGCAGTTTTCACAGAAAAATTCTCTTGGAGCGAGTTCTACCCAATAGAGAAGTAATTTACATTGTTTCAGTCACCGTGAAATTCCACGTTCCAAACACGGTATATGCATCACGGATTAGAAAAAGATTCTTTAATATGTTGTGAAAATGTGGATTACTGAACTTTCTTCCACATAAGTCATATTTAAACCTAGAAATATTTACTCTCATTTTGAAGCTTTCTCCAAACTTCAGATTCGTTAATCATGCAATTTTCGCAGAAAAATTCTATTCTAGCTAGTTCTACCCAATAGAATTTTAATTTAAATTGTTTCATTACGGTAAAATTCCATTTCAAAAAACGCTACATGAATCACGGTTTGAAAAATAATTACTACACTGTTATTAACATGTGGATTACCGGACTTTCATTCACCATTCAAGGCATATTGACACTTAGAAGCATTTTCTCAGATTTCACAGGGTTCTCCTAATGGCAGTTTTGAAAATGAGGCACATTTCGCAGAAAAATTCTCTTCAAGCGAGTTCTACCCAATAGACATGTAATTTACATTGTTTCCTTCAATATGACACACTGTATTCCGTACACGTTTCATGCATCACGAATTCGACAAACATGCTCTAATGAGTGTGAGCATCCGGATTACCGAACTTTCATCCACCATACAAGGCATATTTACACCTAGATGTAGTTATTCTGATTTTGCAGTTTTTTCCTAAAATCCAGTTTTGAAAATCATGAAATTTTCGCAGAAAAATTCAATTCAAGCGAGTTCTATCCTGTAGAATTGTTATTTTCCGAGTTTCACTCACCGAGACATTCCATGTTCCGAAAACGTTACATTAATCACGGCTTCGACAAACATTATTTAATGACTGTGAACATGTGGATTACCGATGTTTCAACCACAATACAAGGCATATTCACACCTAGAAATATTTACTTAGATTTCACAGATTTTTCCTAACGTCAGTTATGAAAATCAGCCAGTTTTTGCAGAAAAATTCTCTTGCTGCATGTTCGATCCAATAGACATCCCATTTCCATAGATACCGTCACCGTAACATTCCGTGTTCCGAAAAATTTACATGCACCATGGATTCAACAAATATTCACTCCTGAGTTGTTAGAATGTGAATTACACATCTTTAAAAAGCCATTGAAGACATATTGTCACCTTAAAGCATTTGCTCAGGTTTTGCAGTGTTTTCATAACACCAGTTTCCAAACAGAGGTAGATTTTACAGTAAAACTCTCCTGGAGCGGTTTCTCACTAATAGATGTGTAATTTACATATTTTCCTTCAACGTGACATTCCGTGTACCGAACACACTACAAACATCACGGATTTGAGAAACATTTTTAATGAGTTGTGTACATGTGTATTACAGATCTTTCATCCACCTTACAAGGCATATTTACACCTAGAAACATTAACTCTGAGTTTGCAGCTTTTTCCTAATAGCAGTTTCAAAAATCAGGCAGATTCCTAAGGAAATATCTTTCTGAGCGTGTCTTACGCAATACATATGTAAATTACATAGATTCTCCCGCTGTGAAATTCCGTGTTTCACACACGCTACATGCAGATAGGATTCGACAAAAATACACTACAGAGTTGTTAGCATGTGGATTACAGGACTTTCATCACAATACAAGGCATATTGATGCTTAGAAGCATTTTCTCTGATTTCAAAGTGCTTTCCAAACGCCAGTTTCGAAACTGAGGCAGGTTTCACGGCAAAAACCTCTTGGAGCGTGTTCAAAACAATAGACATGTAATTTACATGGATTCGCTCACCGTGAAATTCCGTGTTCCGAACACGCTTCATGCATCTCGGATTCAAAAATTTTCACTACAGAGTTGTTAGCAAGTGGATTACTGCACTTTCATCCACCATACATGGCTTACTGACTCTTTGAAGACTTTTCTCAGATTTCACAGAGTAGTTTTAAAGTCAGGTTTGAAAATGAGGCATATTTGGCAGGAAAATGCTCTTGGAGCGAGTTCTAACCAAAAGATATGTAATTTACTTAGTTTCACTCACCATGATATTCCATGTTCTGAACACGTTACATGCATCACGGGTTCGACAAACATTCTTTAATGAGTTGTGAACATGTGTATTTCCGAACTTTCATCCACCTTACAATGCATATTTATACATAGAAATTATTTTCTGATTTAGTATATTTCTCCTAGTGTCAGTTTTTAAATCATGCAGTTTTCACAGAAAAATCCTCTTGGAGCGAGTTCTACCCAATAGACATGCAATTTACGTAGAACCCGTCATCGTGAAATTCCGTGATCCGAAAAAAATACATGCATCACGGTTTCGAAAAATATTCACTTCTGACTTGTTAGCATAAAGATTACCGAACTTTCATCCACCATAAAAGCCATATTGACACTTTGAAGCATTTTCTCATTTTTCGAAAGTTTTTCCTAATGCCAGTTTTGAAAATGAGGCAGAATTCGCAGAAAAAGTTCTTGGAATGAGTTCTACCCGAGAGATCTATTTTACATAGATTCGCTTACTGTGATATTCTGTGTTCCCAACACGCTTCATGTATCTCGGATTCGACAAATATTCACTACAGGGTTGTTAGCATGCGGATTAACGATCTTTCATCCACCATACAAGGCATAAATACAGCGAGAATATATTCATCTGAGTTCGCAGTGTTTCCTAATTCCAGTTTCGAAAATCAGGCAGATTTCTCAGGAAAAATCTCTTGGAGTATTTTCTAACCAAGAGAAACGTAATTTACATAAACTCTCTGGCCATGAAATTCGGTGTTCCAAACATGCTACTTGCATAATGAATTCGAAAAATATTCACGACACATATGTTAGCATGTGGATTACCGAACTTTCATCACAATAGATTGAAAATTGATACTTAGAAGTATTTTCTCAGATTTTGCAGTGTTTTCCAAACGCCAGTTTCAAAAATGAAGCATTTACTGCAGAAAAATTCTCTTGGAGCGAGTTCTACCCAATAGAGAAGTAATTTACATTGTTTCAGTCACCGTGAAATTCCATGTTAAAAACACAGTATATGCATCACGGATTAGAAAAAGCTTCTTTAATATGTTGTGAAAATGTGGATTACCGAACTTTCTTCCAACATAAAGGCATATTTACACCTAGAAATATTTACTCTCATTTTGAAGCATTCTCCAAATTTCAGATTCGATAATCATGCAATTTTCGCAGAAAAATTCTATTCTAGCTAGTTCTACCTAATAGAATTTTAATTTAAATTGTGTCATTATGGTGAAATTCCATTTCAAAAAGCGCTACATGAATCACGGTTTGAAAAATCATTACTACACTGTTAATAACATGTGGATTACCGGACTTTCATTCACCATTCAATGCATATTGACACTTAGAAGCATTTTCTAAGATTTCACAGGGTTCTCCTAATGGCAGTTTTGAAAATGAAGCACATTTCGCAGAGAAATACTCTTCAAGCGAGTTCTACCCAATAGACATGTAATTTACATTGTTTCCTTCAATATGACACACTGTATTCCGTACACGTTACATGCATCACGAATTCGACAAACATTCTCTAATGAGTGTGAGCATGTGGATTACCAAAGTTTCATTCACCATAAAAGGCATATTTATCCCTAGATGTATTTATTCTGATTTCGCAGGTTTTCCCTAACATCCACTTCCGAAAATCATGAAATTTTCGCAGAAAATTCAATTCAAGCGAGTTCTATCCAGTAGAATTGTTATTTTCCGTGATTCACTCACCGAGACATTCCGTGTTCAAAAAACGTTACATTAATCACGGCTTTGACAAACATTATTTAAAGACCGTGACCATGTGGATTACCGATGTTTCAACCACAATACAAGGCATATTCACACCTAGAAATATTTACTTAAATTTCGCAGATTTTTCCTAAATTCAGTTACGAAAATCAGGCAGTTTTCGCAGAAAAATTCTCTTGCTGCATGTTCGATCCAATAGACATCCCATTTCCATAGATACCGTCACCGTAACATTCCGTGTTCCGAAAAATTTACATGCACCATGGATTCAACAAATATTCACTCCTGAGTTGTTAGAATGTGAATTACACATCTTTAAAATGCCATTGAAGACATATTGTCACCTTAAAGCATTTGCTCAGGTTTTGCAGTGTTTTCATAACACCAGTTTCCAAACAGAGGTAGATTTTACAGTAAAACTCTCCTGGAGCGGTTTCTCACTAATAGATGTGTAATTTACATATTTTCCTTCAACGTGACATTCCGTGTACCGAACACACTACAAACATCACGGATTTGAGAAACATTTTTAATGAGTTGTGTACATGTGTATTACAGATCTTTCATCCACCTTACAAGGCATATTTACACCTAGAAACATTAACTCTGAGTTTGCAGCTTTTTCCTAATAGCAGTTTCAAAAATCAGGCAGATTCCTAAGGAAATATCTTTCTGAGCGTGTCTTACGCAATACATATGTAAATTACATAGATTCTCCCGCTGTGAAATTCCGTGTTTCACACACGCTACATGCAGATAGGATTCGACAAAAATACACTACAGAGTTGTTAGCATGTGGATTACAGGACTTTCATCACAATACAAGGCATATTGATGCTTAGAAGCATTTTCTCTGATTTCAAAGTGCTTTCCAAACGCCAGTTTCGAAACTGAGGCAGGTTTCACGGCAAAAACCTCTTGGAGCGGGTTCAAAACAATAGACATGTAATTTACATGGATTCGCTCACCGTGAAATTCCGTGTTCCGAACACGCTTCATGCATCTCGGATTCAAAAATTTTCACTACAGAGTTGTTAGCAAGTGGATTACTGCACTTTCATCCACCATACATGGCTTACTGACTCTTTGAAGACTTTTCTCAGATTTCACAGAGTAGTTTTAAAGTCAGGTTTGAAAATGAGGCATATTTGGCAGGAAAATGCTCTTGGAGCGAGTTCTAACCAAAAGATATGTAATTTACTTAGTTTCACTCACCATGATATTCCATGTTCTGAACACGTTACATGCATCACGGGTTCGACAAACATTCTTTAATGAGTTGTGAACATGTGTATTTCCGAACTTTCATCCACCTTACAATGCATATTTATACATAGAAATTATTTTCTGATTTAGTATATTTCTCCTAGTGTCAGTTTTTAAATCATGCAGTTTTCACAGAAAAATCCTCTTGGAGCGAGTTCTACCCAATAGACATGCAATTTACGTAGAACCCGTCATCGTGAAATTCCGTGATCCGAAAAAAATACATGCATCACGGTTTCGAAAAATATTCACTTCTGACTTGTTAGCATAAAGATTACCGAACTTTCATCCACCATAAAAGCCATATTGACACTTTGAAGCATTTTCTCATTTTTCGAAAGTTTTTCCTAATGCCAGTTTTGAAAATGAGGCAGAATTCGCAGAAAAAGTTCTTGGAATGAGTTCTACCCGAGAGATCTATTTTACATAGATTCGCTTACTGTGATATTCTGTGTTCCCAACACGCTTCATGTATCTCGGATTCGACAAATATTCACTACAGGGTTGTTAGCATGCGGATTAACGATCTTTCATCCACCATACAAGGCATAAATACAGCGAGAATATATTCATCTGAGTTCGCAGTGTTTCCTAATTCCAGTTTCGAAAATCAGGCAGATTTCTCAGGAAAAATCTCTTGGAGTATTTTCTAACCAAGAGAAACGTAATTTACATAAACTCTCTGGCCATGAAATTCGGTGTTCCAAACATGCTACTTGCATAATGAATTCGAAAAATATTCACGACACATATGTTAGCATGTGGATTACCGAACTTTCATCACAATAGATTGAAAATTGATACTTAGAAGTATTTTCTCAGATTTTGCAGTGTTTTCCAAACGCCAGTTTCAAAAATGAAGCATTTACTGCAGAAAAATTCTCTTGGAGCGAGTTCTACCCAATAGAGAAGTAGTTTACATTGTTTCAGTCACCGTGAAATTCCATGTTAAAAACACGGTATATGCATCACGGATAAAAAAAGCTTCTTTAATATGTTGTGAAAATGTGGATTACCGAACTTTCTTCCAACATAAAGGCATATTTACACCTAGAAATATTTACTCTCATTTTGAAGCATTCTCCAAATTTCAGATTCGATAATCATGCAATTTTCGCAGAAAAATTCTATTCTAGCTAGTTCTACCCAATAGAATTTTAATTTAAATTGTGTCATTACGGTGAAATTCCATTTCAAAAAGCGCTACATGAATCACGGTTTGAAAAATCATTACTACACTGTTATTAACATGTGGATTACCGGACTTTCATTCACCATTCAATGCATATTGACACTTAGAAGCATTTTCTAAGATTTCACAGGGTTCTCCTAATGGCAGTTTTGAAAATGAGGCACATTTCGCAGAAAAATTCTCTTCAAGCGAGTTCTACCCAATAGACATGTAATTTGCATTGTTTCCTTCAATATGACACACTGTATTCCGTACACGTTACATGCATCACGAATTCGACAAACATTCTCTAATGAGTGTGAGCATGTGGATTACCAAAATTTCATTCACCATATAAGGCATATTTATCCCTAGATGTAGTTATTCTGATTTCGCAGGTTTTCCCTAACATCCAATTCCGAAAATCATGAAGTTTTCGCAGAAAAATTCAATTCAAGCGAGTTCTATCCAGTAGAATTGTTATTTTCCGAGTTTCACTCACCGAGACATTCTGTGTTCCGAAAACGTTACATTAATCACGGCTTCGACAAACATTATTTATTAACTGTGAGCATGTGGATAACCGATGTTTCAACCACAATACAAGGCATATTTACACCTAGAAATATTTACTTATATTTCGAAGATTTTTCCTAAATTCTGTTACGAAAATCAGGCAGTTTTCGCAGAAAAACTCTCTTGCTGCATGTTCGATCCAATAGACATCCCATTTTCATAGATACCGTCACCGTAACATCCCGTGTTCCGAAAAAGTTACATGCACCATGGATTCAACAAATATTCACTGCTGAGTTGTTAGAATGTGAATTACACATCTTTAATAAACCATTGAAGACATATTGTCACCTTAAAATTTTGCTCAGATTTTGCAGTGTTTTCATAACACCAGTTTCCAAACAGAGGTAGATTTTACAGTAAAATGCTCCTGGAGCGGTTTCTCACCAATAGATATGTAATTTACATAGTTTCCATCAACGTGACATTCCGTGTACTGAATACACTATATTCATCGCGGATTTGAGAAACATTTTTAATGAGTTGTGTACATGTGTATTACAGAACTTTCATCCACCATACAAGGCATATTTACACCTAGAAACATTAACTCTGAGTTTGCAGCTTTTTCCTAACAGCACTTTCAAAATCAGCAGTTTCCTAAGGAAAAAACTGTTGGAGCGTGTTCTACCCAATAGATATGTAAATTACATAAATTCTCCCGGGGTGAAATTCCATGTTTCACACACGCTACATGCAGATAGGATTCGACAAAAATACACTACAGAGTTGTTTGCATGTGGATTACAGGACTTTCATCACAATACAAGGCATATTGATGCTTAGAAGGATTTTCTCTGATTTCACAGAGCTTTCCAAACGACAGTTTCGAAACTGAGGCAGATTTCAAGGCTTAATCCTCTTGGAGCGGGTTCAAAACAATAGACATTTAATTTACATGGAATCGCACACCATGAAATTCCGTGTTCCGAACACGCTTCATGCATCTCGGATTCAAAAATTTTCACTACAGAGTTGTTAGCAAGTGGAATACATCACTTTCATTGACCATAGATTGCTTACTGACTCTTTGAATACTTTTCTCAGATTTCACAGATTAGTTTAAATGCCAGGTTTGAAAATGAGGCAGATTTGGCAGGAAAATGCTCTTGGAGCGAGTTCTAACCAAAAGATATGTAATATACCTAGTTTCACTCACCGTGACATTCCGTGTTCTGAACAAGTTACATGCATCACGGATTCGAAAAACATTCTTTAATGAGTTGTGAACATGTGTATTACCGAACTTTCATCCACCTTACAATGCATATTTATACATAGAATGTTTTTTCTGATTTAGTAGATTTCACCTAATGTCAGTTTTTAAATCATGCAGTTTTTGCAGAAAAATACTCTTGGAGCGAGTTCTACCCAATAGACATTCAATTTACATAGAACCTGTCATCGTGAAATTCCGTGTTCCGAAAAAAATACATGCATCACGGATTCGACAAATATTCACTACAGAGTTGTTAGCATAAGGATTAACGAACTTTCATCCACCATAAAAGCCATATTGACACTTTGAAGCATTTTCACATATTTCGAAAGTTTTTCCTAATGCCAGTTTTGAAAATGAGGCAGAATTCGCAGAAAAAGCTCTTGGAGCGTGTTCTACCCAAGTGACATGCATTTTACATAGATTCGCTCACCGTGATATTCTGTGTCCCAAACACGCTTCATGTATCTCGGTTTCGACAACTATTCACTACAGAGTTGTTAGCATGCGGATTACCGAACTTTCATCCACCCTACAAGGCATATTTACACCGAGAATCTATTCATCTGAGTTCGCAGTGTTTTCCTAACGACAGTATCGAAAATAAGGCAGATTTCTCAGGAAAAATCTCTTGGAGTGATTTCTAACCAAGAGAAATGTAATTTATATAAAATCCCTGGCCATGAATTTCGGTGTTCTGAACATGCTACACGCATAATGGATTCGAAAAATATTCTCTACAGATTTGTTAGCATGTGGATTACCGAACTTTCATCACAATAGTTTGAATATTGATACTTAGAAGTAATTTCTCAGATTTTCCTGTGTTTTCCAAACGCCAGTTTAAAAAATAATGCAGTTTTCACAGAAAAATTCTCTTGGAGCGAGTTCTACCCAATAGAGAAGTAATTTACATTGTTTCAGTCACCGTGAAATTCCATGTTCCAAACACGGTATATGCATCACGGATTAGAAAAAGATTCTTTAATATGTTGTGAAAATGTGGATTACAGATCTTTCTTCCACATAAAGTCATATTTACACCTAGAAATATTTACTCTCATTTTGAAGCTTTCTCCAAACTTCAGATTCGATAATCATGCAATTTTCGCAGAAAAATTCTATTCTAGCTAGTTCTACCCAATAGAATTTTAATTTAAATTGTTTCATTACGGTGAAATCCCATTTCAAATAACGCTACATGAATCACGGTTTGAAAAATAATTACTACACTGTTATTAACATGTGGATTACCGGACTTTCATTCACCATTCAAGGCATATTGACACTTAGAAGCATTTTCTCAGATTTCACAGTGTTCTCCTAATGGCAGTTTTGAAAATGAGGCACATTTCGCAGAAAAATTCTCTTCAAGCGAGTTCTACCCAATAGATATGTAATTTACATTGTTTCCTTCAATATGACACTCTGTATTCCGTACACGTTTCATGCATCACGAATTCGACAAACATGCTCTAATGAGTGTGAGCATCTGGATTACCGAACTTTCATCCACCATACAAGGCATATTTACACCTAGGTGTAGTTATTCTGATTTCGCAGTTTTTTCCTAACATCCAGTTTTGAAAATCATGAAATTTTCGCAGAAAAATTCAATTCAAGCGAGTTCTATCCAGTAGAATTGTTATTTCCCGAGTTTCACTCACCGAGACATTCCGTGTTCTGAAAACGTTACATTAATCACGGCTTCGACAAACATTATTTAATGACTGTGAGCATGTGGATTACCGATATTTCAAACACAGTACAAGGCATATTCACACCTAGAAATATTTACATAGATTTCACAGATTTTTCCTAACGTCAGTTACGAAAATCAGACAGTTTTCGCAGAAAAATTCTCTTGCTGCATATTCGATCCAATCGACATCCCATTTCCATAGATACCGTCACCGTAACATTCCGTGTTCCGAAAAACTTACATGCACCATGGATTGAACAAATATTCACTGCTGAGTTGTTAGAATGTGAATTACACATCTTTAATAAACCATTGAAGACATATTGTCACCTTAAAGCTTTTGCTCAGGTTTTGCAGTGTTTTCATAACACCAGTTTCCAAACAGAGGTAGATTTTACAGTAAAATGCTCCTGGAGCAGTTTCTCACCAATAGTTGTGTAATTTACATATTTTCCTTCAACGTGATATTCCGTGTACCGAACACACTACAAACATCACGGATTTGAGAAACATTTTTAATGAGTTGTGTACATGTGTATTACAGATCTTTCATCCACCATACAAGGCATATTTACACCTAGAAACATTAACTCTGAGTTTGCAGCATTTTCCTAACAGCAGTTTCAAAAATCAGGCACTTTCCTTAGGAAAAACTTTCTGAGCGTGTCTTACGCAATACATATGTAAATTACATAGATTCACCCACTGTGAAATTCCGTGATTCGCACACGCTACATGCAGATAGGATTCGAAACAAATACACTACAGAGTTGTTTGCATGTGAATTACAGGACTTTCATCACAATACAAGGCATATTGATGCTTAGAAGCATTTTCTCTGATTTCACAGAGCTTTCCAAACGCCAGTTTCGAAACTGAGGCAGTTTTCACGGCAAAAACCTCTTGGAGCGGGTTCAAAACAATAGACATGTAATTTACATGGATTCGCTCACCGTGAAATTCCGTGTTCCGAACACGCTTCATGCATCTCGGATTCAAAAATTTTCACTACAGAGTTGTTAGCAAGTGGATTACAGCACTTTCATCCACCATACATGGCTTACTGACACTTTGAAGACTTTTCTCAGATTTCACAGAGTAGTTTTAATGTCAGGTTTGAAAATGAGGCAGATTTGGCAGGAAAATGCTCTTGGAGCGAGTTCTAACCAAAAGATATGTAATTTACCTAGTTTCACTCACCGTGATATTCCGTGTTCTGAACACGTTACATGCATCACGGGTTCGAAAAACATTCTTTAATGAGTTGTGAACATGTGTATTTCCGAACTTTCATCCACCTTACAATGCATATTTATACATAGAAATTATTTTCTGATTTAGTATATTTCTCCTAGTGTCATGCTGTTTTTAAATCATGCAGTTTTCACAGAAAAATCCTCTTGGAGTGAGTTCTACCCAATAGATATGCAATTTACGTAGAACCCGTCATCGTGAAATTCCGTGATCCGAAAAAAATACATGCATCACGGTTTCGAAAAATATTCACTTCTGACTTGTTAGCATAAAGATTACCGAACTTTCATCCACCATAAAAGCCATATTGACACTTTGAAGCATTTTCTCATTTTTCGAAAGTTTTTCCTAATGCCAGTTTTGAAAATGAGGCAGAATTCGCAGAAAAAGTTCTTGGAACGAGTTCTACCCGAGAGATCTATTTTACATAGATTCGCTTACTGTGATATTCTGTGTTCCCAACATGCTTCATGTATCTCGGATTCGACAAATATTCACTACAGAGTTGTTAGCATGTGGATTAATGATCTTTCATCCACCATACAAGGCATAAATACAGCGAGAATATATTCATCGGAGTTCGCAGTGTTTCCTAATTCCAGTTTCGAAAATCAGGCAGATTTCTCAGGAAAAATCTCTTGGAGTATTTTCTAACCAAGAGAAACGTAATTTACATAAACTCTCTGGCCATGAAATTCCGTGTTCCAAACATGCTACTTGCATAATGAAATCGAAAAATATTCACGACATATATGTTAGCATGTGGATTACCGAACTTTCATCACAATAGATAGAAAATTGATACTTAGAAGTATTTTCTCAGATTTTGCAGTGTTTTCCGAACGCCAGTTTCAAAAATGAAGCATTTACTGCAGAAAAATTCTCTTGGAGCGAGTTCTACCCAATAGAGAAGTAATTTACATTGTTTCAGTCACCGTGAAATTCCATGTTAAAAAAACAGTATATGCATCACGGATTAGAAAAAGCTTCTTTAATATGTTGTGAAAATGTGGATTACCGAACTTTCTTCCAACATAAAGGCATATTTACACCTAGAAATATTTACTCTCATTTTGAAGCATTCTCCAAATTTCAGATTCGATAATCATGCAATTTTCGCAGAAAAATTCTATTCTAGCTAGTTCTACCTAATAGAATTTTAATTTAAATTGTGTCATTATGGTGAAATTCCATTTCAAAAAGCGCTACATGAATCACGGTTTGAAAAATCATTACTACACTGTTATTAACATGTGGATTACCGGACTTTCATTCACCATTCAATGCATATTGACACTTAGAAGCATTTTCTAAGATTTCACAGGGTTCTCCTAATGGCAGTTTTGAAAATGAAGCACATTTCGCAGAAAAATACTCTTCAAGCGAGTTCTACCCAATAGACATGTAATTTACATTGTTTCCTTCAATATGACACACTGTATTCCGTACACGTTACATGCATCACGAATTCGACAAACATTCTCTAATGAGTGTGAGCATGTGGATTACCAAAGTTTCATTCACCATACAAGGCATATTTATCCCTAGATGTATTTATTCTGATTTCGCAGGTTTTCCCTAACATCCACTTCCGAAAATCATGAAATTTTCGCAGAAAATTCAATTCAAGCGAGTTCTATCCAGTAGAATTGTTATTTTCCGTGATTCACTCACCGAGACATTCCGTGTTCAAAAAACGTTACATTAATCACGGCTTTGACAAACATTATTTAATGACCGTGACCATGTGGATTACCGATGTTTCAACCACAATACAAGGCATATTCACACCTAGAAATATTTACTTAGATTTCGCAGATTTTTCCTAAATTCAGTTATGAAAATCAGGCAGTTTTTGCAGAAAAATTCTCTTGCTGCATGTTCGATCCAATAGACATCCCATTTTCATAGATACCGTCACCGTAACATCCCGTGTTCCGAAAAAGTTACATGCACCATGGATTCAACAAATATTCACTGCTGAGTTGTTAGAATGTGAATTACACATCTTTAATAAAAAATTGAAGACATATTGTCACCTTAAAATTTTGCTCAGATTTTGCAGTGTTTTCATAACACCAGTTTCCAAACAGAGGTAGATTTTACAGTAAAATGCTCCTGGAGCGGTTTCTCACCAATAGATATGTAATTTACATGGTTTCCATCAATGTGACATTCCGTGTACTGAATACACTACATTCATCACGGATTTGAGAAACATTTTTAATGAGTTGTGTACATGTGTATTACAGAACTTTCATCCACCATACAAGGCATATTTACACCTAGAAACATTAACTCTGAGTTTGCAGCTTTTTCCTAATAGCAGTTTCAAAATCAGGCAGTTTCCTAAGGAAAAAACTGTTGGAGCGTGTTCTACCCAATAGATATGTAAATTACATAGATTCTCCCGCTGTGAATTTCCGTGATTCACACACGCTACATGCAGATAGGATTCGACAAAAATACACTACAGAGTTGTTTGCATGTGGATTACAGGACTTTCATCACAATACAAGGCATATTGATGCTTAGAAGCATTTTCTCTGATTTCACAGAGCTTTCCAAACGCCAGTTTCGAAACTGAGGCAGATTTCAAGGCAAAAACCTCTTGGAGCGGGTTCAAAACAATAGACATTTAATTTACATGGATTCGCACACCATGAAATTCCGTGTTCCGAACACGCTTCATGCATCTCGGATTCAAAAATTTTCACTACAGAGTTGTTAGCAAGTGGAATCCATCACTTTCATTGACCATAGATTGCTTACTGACTCTTTGAATACTTTTCTCAGATTTCACAGATTAGTTTAAATGCCAGGTTTGAAAATGAGGCAGATTTGGCAGGAAAATGCTCTTGGAGCGAGTTCTAACCAAAAGATATGTAATATACCTAGTTTCACTCACCGTGATATTCCGTGTTCTGAACAAGTTACATGCATCACGGATTCGAAAAACATTCTTTAATGAGTTGTGAACATGTGTATTACCGAACTTTCATCCACCTTACAATGCATATTTATACATAGAATGTTTTTTCTGATTTAGTACATTTCACCTAATGTCAGTTTTTAAATCATGCAGTTTTCTCAGAAAAATCCTCTTGGAGCGAGTTCTACCCAATAGACATTCAATGTACATAGAACCTGTCATCGTGAAATTCCGTGTTCCGAAAAAAATACATGCATCACGGATTCGACAAATATTCCCTACAGAGTTGTTAGCATAAGGATTAACGAACTTTCATCCACCATAAAAGCCATATTGACACTTTGAAGCATTTTCTCATATTTGGAAAGTTTTTCCTAATGCCAATTTTGAAAATGAAGCAGAATTCGCAGAAAAAGCTCTTGGAGCATGTTCTACCCAAGTGACATGCACTTTACATAGATTCACTCACCGTGATATTCTGTGTCCCAAACACGCTTCATGTATCTCGGATTCGACAAATATTCACTACAGAGTTGTTAGCATGCAGATTACCGAACTTTCATCCACCCTACCAGGCATATTTACACCGAGAATCTATTCATCTGAGTTCGCAGTGTTTTCCTAACGACAGTTTCGAAAATCAGGCAGATTTCTCAGGAAAAATCTCTTGGAGTGATTTCTAACCAAGAGAAATGTAATTTACTTAAAATCCCTGGACATGAAATTCCGTGTTCCGAACATGCTACATGCATAATGGTTTCGAAAAATATTCTCTACGGATTTGTTAGCATGTGGATTACCGAACTTTCATCACAATAGTTTGAATATTGATACTTAGAAGTATTTTCTCAAATTTTGCAGTGTTTTCCAAACGCCAGTTTAAAAAATAATGCAGTTTTCACAGAAAAATTCTCTTGGAGCGAGTTCTACCCAATAGAGAAGTAATTTACATTGTTTCAGTCACCGTGAAATTCCACGTTCCAAACACGGTATATGCATCACGGATTAGAAAAAGATTCTTTAATATGTTGTGAAAATGTGGATTACTGAACTTTCTTCCACATAAGTCATATTTAAACCTAGAAATATTTACTCTCATTTTGAAGCTTTCTCCAAACTTCAGATTCGTTAATCATGCAATTTTCGCAGAAAAATTCTATTCTAGCTAGTTCTACCCAATAGAATTTTAATTTAAATTGTTTCATTACGGTAAAATTCCATTTCAAAAAACGCTACATGAATCACGGTTTGAAAAATAATTACTACACTGTTATTAACATGTGGATTACCGGACTTTCATTCACCATTCAAGGCATATTGACACTTAGAAGCATTTTCTCAGATTTCACAGGGTTCTCCTAATGGCAGTTTTGAAAATGAGGCACATTTCGCAGAAAAATTCTCTTCAAGCGAGTTCTACCCAATAGACATGTAATTTACATTGTTTCCTTCAATATGACACACTGTATTCCGTACACGTTTCATGCATCACGAATTCGACAAACATGCTCTAATGAGTGTGAGCATCCGGATTACCGAACTTTCATCCACCATACAAGGCATATTTACACCTAGATGTAGTTATTCTGATTTTGCAGTTTTTTCCTAAAATCCAGTTTTGAAAATCATGAAATTTTCGCAGAAAAATTCAATTCAAGCGAGTTCTATCCTGTAGAATTGTTATTTTCCGAGTTTCACTCACCGAGACATTCCGTGTTCCGAAAACGTTACATTAATCACGGCTTCGACAATCATTATTTAATGACTGTGAACATGTGGATTACCGATGTTTCAACCACAATACAAGGCATATTCACACCTAGAAATATTTACTTAGATTTCACAGATTTTTCCTAACGTCAGTTATGAAAATCAGCCAGTTTTTGCAGAAAAATTCTCTTGCTGCATGTTCGATCCAATAGACATCCCATTTCCATAGATACCGTCACCGTAACATTCCGTGTTCCGAAAAATTTACATGCACCATGGATTCAACAAATATTCACTCCTGAGTTGTTAGAATGTGAATTACACATCTTTAAAAAGCCATTGAAGACATATTGTCACCTTAAAGCATTTGCTCAGGTTTTGCAGTGTTTTCATAACACCAGTTTCCAAACAGAGGTAGATTTTACAGTAAAACTCTCCTGGAGCGGTTTCTCACTAATAGATGTGTAATTTACATATTTTCCTTCAACGTGACATTCCGTGTACCGAACACACTACAAACATCACGGATTTGAGAAACATTTTTAATGAGTTGTGTACATGTGTATTACAGATCTTTCATCCACCTTACAAGGCATATTTACACCTAGAAACATTAACTCTGAGTTTGCAGCTTTTTCCTAATAGCAGTTTCAAAAATCAGGCAGATTCCTAAGGAAAAATCTTTCTGAGCGTGTCTTACGCAATACATATGTAAATTACATAGATTCTCCCGCTGTGAAATTCCGTGTTTCACACATGCTACATGCAGATAGGATTCGACAAAAATACACTACAGAGTTGTTTGCATGTGGATTACAGGACTTTCATCACAATACAAGGCATATTGATGCTTAGAAGCATTTTCTCTGATTTCACAGAGCTTTCCAAACGCCAGTTTCGAAACTGAGGCAGTTTTCACGGCAAAAACCTCTTGGAGCGGGTTCAAAACAATAGACATGTAATTTACATGGATTCGCTCACCGTGAAATTCCGTGTTCCGAACACGCTTCATGCATCTCGGATTCAAAAATTTTCACTACAGAGTTGTTAGCAAGTGGATTACTGCACTTTCATCCACCATACATGGCTTACTGACTCTTTGAAGACTTTTCTCAGATTTCACAGAGTAGTTTTAAAGTCAGGTTTGAAAATGAGGCAGATTTGGCAGGAAAATGCTCTTGGAGCGAGTTCTAACCAAAAGATATGTAATTTACTTAGTTTCACTCACCATGATATTCCATGTTCTGAACACGTTACATGCATCACGGGTTCAACAAACATTCTTTAATGAGTTGTGAACATGTGTATTTCCGAACTTTCATCCACCTTACAATGCATATTTATACATAGAAATTATTTTTTGATTTAGTATATTTCTCCTAGTGTCAGTTTTTAAATCATGCAGTTTTCACAGAAAAATCCTCTTGGAGCGAGTTCTACCCAATAGACATGCAATTTACGTAGAACCCGTCATCGTGAAATTCCGTGATCCGAAAAAAATACATGCATCACGGTTTCGAAAAATATTCACTTCTGACTTGTTAGCATAAAGATTACCGAACTTTCATCCACCATAAAAGCCATATTGACACTTTGAAGCATTTTCTCATTTTTCGAAAGTTTTTCCTAATGCCAGTTTTGAAAATGAGGCAGAATTCGCAGAAAAAGTTCTTGGAACGAGTTCTACCCGAGAGATCTATTTTACATAGATTCGCTTACTGTGATATTCTGTGTTCCTAACACGCTTCATGTATCTCGGATTCGACAAATATTCACTACAGAGTTGTTAGCATGCGGATTAACGATCTTTCATCCACCATACAAGGCATAAATACACCGAGAATCTATTCATCTGAGTTCGCAGTGTTTCCTAATTCCAGTTTCGAAAATCAGTCAATTTCTCAGGAAAAATCTCTTGGAGTATTTTCTAACCAAGAGAAACGTAATTTACATAAACTCTCTGGCCATGAAATTCCGTGTTCCGAACATGCTACTTGCATAATGAATTCGAAAAATATTCACTACAGATTTGTTAGCATGTTGATTACCGAACTTTCATCACAATAGATTGAAAATTGATACTTAGATGTATTTTCTCAGATTTTGCAGTGTTTTCCAAACGCCAGTTTCAAAAATGAAGCATTTACTGCAGAAAAATTCTCTTGGAGAGAGTTCTACCCAATAGAGAAGTAGTTTACATTGTTTCAGTCACCGTGAAATTCCAAGTTAAAAACACGGTATATGCATCACGGATAAAAAAAGCTTCTTTAATATGTTGTGAAAATGTGGATTACCGAACTTTCTTCCAACATAAAGGCATATTTACACCTAGAAATATTTACTCTCATTTTGAAGCATTCTCCAAATTTCAGATTCGATAATCATGCAATTTTCGCAGAAAAATTCTATTCTAGCTGGTTCTACCCAATAGAATTTTAATTTAAATTGTGTCATTACGGTGAAATTCCATTTCAAAAAGCGCTACATGAATCACGGTTTGAAAAATCATTACTACACTGTTATTAACATGTGGATTACCGGACTTTCATTCACCATTCAATGCATATTGACACTTAGAAGCATTTTCTAAGATTTCACAGGGTTCTCCTAATGGCAGTTTTGAAAATGAGGCACATTTCGCAAAAAAATTCTCTTCAAGCGAGTTCTACCCAATAGACATGTAATTTGCATTGTTTCCTTCAATATGACACACTGTATTCCGTACACGTTACATGCATCACGAATTCGACAAACATTCTCTAATGAGTGTGAGCATGTGGATTACCAAAATTTCATTCACCATACAAGGCATATTTATCCCTAGATGTAGTTATTCTGATTTCGCAGGTTTTCCCTAACATCCACTTCCGAAAATCATGAAGTTTTTGCAGAAAAATTCAATTCAAGCGAGTTCTATCCAGTAGAATTGTTATTTTCCGAGTTTCACTCACCGAGACATTCCGTGTTCCGAAAACGTTACATTAATCACGGCTTCGACAAACATTATTTATTAAATGTGAGCATGTGGATTACCGATGTTTCAACCACAATACAAGGCATATTTACACCTAGAAATATTTACTTATATTTCGAAGATTTTTCCTAAATTCTGTTACGAAAATCAGGCAGTTTTCACAGAAAAACTCTCTTGCTGCATGTTCAATCCAATAGACATCCCATTTTCATAGATACCGTCACCGTAACATCCCGTGTTCCGAAAAAGTTACATGCACCATGGATTCAACAAATATTCACTGCTGAGTTGTTAGAATGTGAATTACACATCTTTAATAAACCATTGAAGACATATTGTCACCTTAAAATTTTGCTCAGATTTTGCAGTGTTTTCATAACACCAGTTTCCAAACAGAGGTAGATTTTACAGTAAAATGCTCCTGGAGCAGTTTCTCACCAATAGATATGTAATTTACATAGTTTCCATCAACGAGACATTCCGTGTACTGAATACACTATATTCATCGCGGATTTGAGAAACATTTTTAATGAGTTGTGTACATGTGTATTACAGAACTTTCATCCACCATACAAGGCATATTTACACCTAGAAACATTAACTCTGAGTTTGCAGCTTTTTCCTAATAGCAGTTTCAAAATCAGGCAGTTTCCTAAGGAAAAAAACTGTTGGAGCGTGTTCTACCCAATAGATATGCAAATTACATAGATTCCCCGCTGTGAATTTCCGTGTTTCACACACGCTACATGCAGATAGGATTCGACAAAAATACACTACAGAGTTGTTTGCATGTGGATTACAGGACTTTCATCACAATACAAGGCATATTGATGCTTAGAAGCATTTTCTCTGATTTCACAGAGCTTTCCAAACGCCAGTTTCGAAACTGAGGCAGATTTCAAGGCAAAAACCTCTTGGAGCGGGTTCAAAACAATAGACATTTAATTTACATGGATTCGCACACCATGAAATTCCGTGTTCCGAACACGCTTCATGCATCTCGGATTCAAAAATTTTCACTACAGAGTTGTTAGCAAGTGGAATCCATCACTTTCATTGACCATAGATTGCTTACTGACTCTTTGAATACTTTTCTCAGATTTCACAGATTAGTTTAAATGCCAGGTTTGAAAATGAGGCAGATTTGGCAGGAAAATGCTCTTGGAGCGAGTTCTAACCAAAAGATATGTAATATACCTAGTTTCACTCACCGTGACATTCCGTGTTCTGAACAAGTTACATGCATCACGGATTCGAAAAACATTCTTTAATGAGTTGTGAACATGTGTATTACCGAACTTTCATACACCTTACAATGCATATTTATACATAGAATGTTTTTTCTGATTTAGTACATTTCACCTAATGTCAGTTTTTAAATCATGCAGTTTTCGCAGAAAAATCCTCTTGGAGCGAGTTCTACCCAATAGACATTCAATTTACATAGAACCTGTCATCGTGAAATTCCGTGTTCCGAAAAAAATACATGCATCACGGATTCGACAAATATTCCCTACAGAGTTGTTAGCATAAGGATTAACGAACTTTCATCCACCATAAAAGCCATATTGACACTTTGAAGCATTTTCTCATATTTGGAAAGTTTTTCCTAATGCCAATTTTGAAAATGAAGCAGAATTCGCAGAAAAAGCTCTTGGAGCATGTTCTACCCAAGTGACATGCATTTTACATAGATTCACTCACCGTGATATTCTGTGTCCCAAACACGCTTCATGTATCTCGGATTCGACAAATATTCACTACAGAGTTGTTAGCATGCAGATTACCGACCTTTCATCCACCCTACCAGGCATATTTACACCGAGAATCTATTCATCTGAGTTCGCAGTGTTTTCCTAACTACAGTTTCGAAAATCAGGCAGATTTCTCAGGAAAAATCTCTTGGAGTGATTTCTAACCAAGAGAAATGTAATTTACTTAAAATCCCTGGACATGAAATTCCGTGTTCCGAACATGCTACATGCATAATGGTTTCGAAAAATATTCTCTACGGATTTGTTAGCATGTGGATTACCGAACTTTCATCACAATAGTTTGAATATTGATACTTAGAAGTATTTTCTCAAATTTTGCAGTGTTTTCCAAACGCCAGTATAAAAAATAATGCAGTTTTCACAGAAAAATTCTCTTGGAGCGAGTTCTACCCAATAGAGAAGTAATTTACATTGTTTCAGTCACCGTGAAATTCCACGTTCCAAACACGGTATATGCATCACGGATTAGAAAAAGATTCTTTAATATGTTGTGAAAATGTGGATTACTGAACTTTCTTCCACATAAAGTCATATTTAAACCTAGAAATATTTACTCTCATTTTGAAGCTTTCTCCAAACTTCAGATTCGTTAATCATGCAATTTTCGCAGAAAAATTCTATTCTAGCTAGTTCTACCCAATAGAATTTTAATTTAAATTGTTTCATTACGGTAAAATTCCATTTCAAAAAACGCTACATGAATCACGGTTTGAAAAATAATTACTTCACTGTTATTAACATGTGGATTACCGGACTTTCATTCACCATTCAAGGCATATTGACACTTAGAAGCATTTTCTCAGATTTCACAGGGTTCTCCTAATGGCAGTTTTGAAAATGAGGCACATTTCGCAGAAAAATTCTCTTCAAGCGAGTTCTACCCAATAGACATGTAATTTACATTGTTTCCTTCAATATGACACTCTGTATTCCGTACACGTTTCATGCATCACGAATTCGACAAACATGCTCTAATGAGTGTGAGCATCTGGATTAACGAACTTTCATCCACCATACAAGGCATATTTACACCTAGATGTAGTTATTCTGATTTCGCAGTTTTTTCCTAAAATCCAGTTTTGAAAATTATGAAATTTTCGCAGAAAAATTCAATTCAAGCGAGTTCTATCCAGTAGAATTGTTATTTTCCGAGTTTCACTCACCGAGACATTCCGTGTTCCGAAAACGTTACATTAATCACGGCTTCAACAAACATTATTTAATGACTGTGAGCATGTGGATTACCGATGTCTCAACCACAATACAAGGCATATTCACACCTAGAAATATTTACTTAGATTTCACAGATTTTTCCTAACGTCAGTTATGAAAATCAGCCAGTTTTTGCAGAAAAATTCTCTTGCTGCATGTTCGATCCAATAGACATCCCATTTCCATAGATACCGTCACCGTAACATTCCGTGTTCCGAAAAATTTACATGCACCATGGATTCAACTAATATTCACTCCTGAGTTGTTAGAATGTGAATTACACATCTTTAAAAAACCATTGAAGACATATTGTCACCTTAAAGCTTTTGCTCAGGTTTTGCAGTGTTTTCATAACACCAGTTTCCAAACAGAGGTAGATTTTACAGTAAAATTCTCCTGGAGCGGTTTCTCTCTAATAGATGTGTAATTTACATATTTTTCTTCAACGTGACATTCCGTGTACCGAACACACTACAAACATCACGGATTTGAGAAACATTTTTAATGAGTTGTGTACATGTGTATTACAGATCTTTCATCCACCATACAAGGCATATTTACACCTAGAAACATTAACTCTGAGTTTGCAGCTTTTTCCTAATAGCAGTTTCAAAAATCAGGCAGATTCCTAAGGAAAAATCTTTCTGAGCGTGTCTTACGCAATACATATGTAAATTACATAGATTCTCCCGCTGTGAAATTCCGTGTTTCACACACGCTACATGCAGATAGGATTCGACAAAAATACACTACAGAGTTGTTTGCATGTGGATTACAGGACTTTCATCACAATACAAGGCATATTGATGCTTAGAAGCATTTTCTCTGATTCAAAGTGCTTTCCAAACGCCAGTTTCGAAACTGAGGCAGGTTTCACGGCAAAAACCTCTTGGAGCGTGTTCAAAACAATAGACATGTAATTTACATGGATTCGCTCACCGTGAAATTCCGTGTTCCGAACACGCTTCATGCATCTCGGATTCAAAAATTTTCACTACAGAGTTGTTAGCAAGTGGATTACTGCACTTTCATCCACCATACATGGCTTACTGACTCTTTGAAGACTTTTCTCAGATTTCACAGAGTAGTTTTAAAGTCAGGTTTGAAAATGAGGCAGATTTGGCAGGAAAATGCTCTTGGAGCGAGTTCTAACCAAAAGATATGTAATTTACTTAGTTTCACTCACCATGATATTCCATGTTCTGAACACGTTACATGCATCACGGGTTCAACAAACATTCTTTAATGAGTTGTGAACATGTGTATTTCCGAACTTTCATCCACCTTACAATGCATATTTATACATAGAAATTATTTTTTGATTTAGTATATTTCTCCTAGTGTCAGTTTTTAAATCATGCAGTTTTCACAGAAAAATCCTCTTGGAGCGAGTTCTACCCAATAGACATGCAATTTACGTAGAACCCGTCATCGTGAAATTCCGTGATCCGAAAAAAATACATGCATCACGGTTTCGAAAAATATTCACTTCTGACTTGTTAGCATAAAGATTACCGAACTTTCATCCACCATAAAAGCCATATTGACAATTTGAAGCATTTTCTCATTTTTCGAAAGTTTTTCCTAATGCCAGTTTTGAAAATGAGGCAGAATTCGCAGAAAAAGTTCTTGGAACGAGTTCTACCCGAGAGATCTATTTTACATAGATTCGCTTACTGTGATATTCTGTGTTCCTAACACGCTTCATGTATCTCGGATTCGACAAATATTCACTACAGAGTTGTTAGCATGCGGATTAACGATCTTTCATCCACCATACAAGGCATAAATACACCGAGAATCTATTCATCTGAGTTCGCAGTGTTTCCTAATTCCAGTTTCGAAAATCAGTCAATTTCTCAGGAAAAATCTCTTGGAGTATTTTCTAACCAAGAGAAACGTAATTTACATAAACTCTCTGGCCATGAAATTCCGTGTTCCGAACATGCTACTTGCATAATGAATTCGAAAAATATTCACTACAGATTTGTTAGCATGTTGATTACCGAACTTTCATCACAATAGATTGAAAATTGATACTTAGAAGTATTTTCTCAGATTTTGCAGTGTTTTCCAAACGCCAGTTTCAAAAATGAAGCATTTACTGCAGAAAAATTCTCTTGGAGCGAGTTCTACCCAATAGAGAAGTAGTTTACATTGTTTCAGTCACCGTGAAATTCCATGTTAAAAACACGGTATATGCATCACGGATAAAAAAAGCTTCTTTAATATGTTGTGAAAATGTGGATTAACGAACTTTCTTCCAACATAAAGGCATATTTACACCTAGAAATATTTACTCTCATTTTGAAGCATTCTCCAAATTTCAGATTCGATAATCATGCAATTTTCGCAGAAAAATTCTATTCTAGCTAGTTCTACCCAATAGAATTTTAATTTAAATTGTGTCATTACGGTGAAATTCCATTTCAAAAAGCGCTACATGAATCACGGTTTGAAAAATCATTACTACACTGTTATTAACATGTGGATTACCGGACTTTCATTCACCATTCAATGCATATTGACACTTAGAAGCATTTTCTAAGATTTCACAGGGTTCTCCTAATGGCAGTTTTGAAAATGAGGCACATTTCGCAGAAAAATTCTCTTCAAGCGAGTTCTACCCAATAGACATGTAATTTGCATTGTTTCCTTCAATATGACACACTGTATTCCGTACACGTTACATGCATCACGAATTCGACAAACATTCTCTAATGAGTGTGAGCATGTGGATTACCAAAATTTCATTCACCATATAAGGCATATTTATCCCTAGATGTAGTTATTCTGATTTCGCAGGTTTTCCCTAACATCCAATTCCGAAAATCATGAAGTTTTCGCAGAAAAATTCAATTCAAGCGAGTTCTATCCAGTAGAATTGTTATTTTCCGAGTTTCACTCACCGAGACATTCTGTGTTCCGAAAACGTTACATTAATCACGGCTTCGACAAACATTATTTATTAACTGTGAGCATGTGGATAACCGATGTTTCAACCACAATACAAGGCATATTTACACCTAGAAATATTTACTTATATTTCGAAGATTTTTCCTAAATTCTGTTACGAAAATCAGGCAGTTTTCGCAGAAAAACTCTCTTGCTGCATGTTCGATCCAATAGACATCCCATTTTCATAGATACCGTCACCGTAACATCCCGTGTTCCGAAAAAGTTACATGCACCATGGATTCAACAAATATTCACTGCTGAGTTGTTAGAATGTGAATTACACATCTTTAATAAACCATTGAAGACATATTGTCACCTTAAAATTTTGCTCAGATTTTGCAGTGTTTTCATAACACCAGTTTCCAAACAGAGGTAGATTTTACAGTAAAATGCTCCTGGAGCGGTTTCTCACCAATAGATATGTAATTTACATAGTTTCCATCAACGTGACATTCCGTGTACTGAATACACTATATTCATCGCGGATTTGAGAAACATTTTTAATGAGTTGTGTACATGTGTATTACAGAACTTTCATCCACCATACAAGGCATATTTACACCTAGAAACATTAACTCTGAGTTTGCAGCTTTTTCCTAACAGCACTTTCAAAATCAGCAGTTTCCTAAGGAAAAAACTGTTGGAGCGTGTTCTACCCAATAGATATGTAAATTACATAAATTCTCCCGGGGTGAAATTCCATGTTTCACACACGCTACATGCAGATAGGATTCGACAAAAATACACTACAGAGTTGTTTGCATGTGGATTACAGGACTTTCATCACAATACAAGGCATATTGATGCTTAGAAGGATTTTCTCTGATTTCACAGAGCTTTCCAAACGACAGTTTCGAAACTGAGGCAGATTTCAAGGCTTAATCCTCTTGGAGCGGGTTCAAAACAATAGACATTTAATTTACATGGAATCGCACACCATGAAATTCCGTGTTCCGAACACGCTTCATGCATCTCGGATTCAAAAATTTTCACTACAGAGTTGTTAGCAAGTGGAATACATCACTTTCATTGACCATAGATTGCTTACTGACTCTTTGAATACTTTTCTCAGATTTCACAGATTAGTTTAAATGCCAGGTTTGAAAATGAGGCAGATTTGGCAGGAAAATGCTCTTGGAGCGAGTTCTAACCAAAAGATATGTAATATACCTAGTTTCACTCACCGTGACATTCCGTGTTCTGAACAAGTTACATGCATCACGGATTCGAAAAACATTCTTTAATGAGTTGTGAACATGTGTATTACCGAACTTTCATCCACCTTACAATGCATATTTATACATAGAATGTTTTTTCTGATTTAGTAGATTTCACCTAATGTCAGTTTTTAAATCATGCAGTTTTTGCAGAAAAATACTCTTGGAGCGAGTTCTACCCAATAGACATTCAATTTACATAGAACCTGTCATCGTGAAATTCCGTGTTCCGAAAAAAATACATGCATCACGGATTCGACAAATATTCACTACAGAGTTGTTAGCATAAGGATTAACGAACTTTCATCCACCATAAAAGCCATATTGACACTTTGAAGCATTTTCACATATTTCGAAAGTTTTTCCTAATGCCAGTTTTGAAAATGAGGCAGAATTCGCAGAAAAAGCTCTTGGAGCGTGTTCTACCCAAGTGACATGCATTTTACATAGATTCGCTCACCGTGATATTCTGTGTCCCAAACACGCTTCATGTATCTCGGTTTCGACAACTATTCACTACAGAGTTGTTAGCATGCGGATTACCGAACTTTCATCCACCCTACAAGGCATATTTACACCGAGAATCTATTCATCTGAGTTCGCAGTGTTTTCCTAACGACAGTATCGAAAATAAGGCAGATTTCTCAGGAAAAATCTCTTGGAGTGATTTCTAACCAAGAGAAATGTAATTTATATAAAATCCCTGGCCATGAATTTCGGTGTTCTGAACATGCTACACGCATAATGGATTCGAAAAATATTCTCTACAGATTTGTTAGCATGTGGATTACCGAACTTTCATCACAATAGTTTGAATATTGATACTTAGAAGTAATTTCTCAGATTTTCCTGTGTTTTCCAAACGCCAGTTTAAAAAATAATGCAGTTTTCACAGAAAAATTCTCTTGGAGCGAGTTCTACCCAATAGAGAAGTAATTTACATTGTTTCAGTCACCGTGAAATTCCATGTTCCAAACACGGTATATGCATCACGGATTAGAAAAAGATTCTTTAATATGTTGTGAAAATGTGGATTACAGATCTTTCTTCCACATAAAGTCATATTTACACTTAGAAATATTTACTCTCATTTTGAAGCTTTCTCCAAACTTCAGATTCGATAATCATGCAATTTTCGCAGAAAAATTCTATTCTAGCTAGTTCTACCCAATAGAATTTTA
Organism: Camelus bactrianus; assembly: GCF_048773025.1. NCBI lineage: Eukaryota > Metazoa > Chordata > Mammalia > Artiodactyla > Camelidae > Camelus > Camelus bactrianus. The sequence goes on from NC_133539.1 coordinate 149,472,947, forward strand.
ATTTAAATTGTTTCATTACGGTGAAATCCCATTTCAAATAACGCTACATGAATCACGGTTTGAAAAATAATTACTACACTGTTATTAACATGTGGATTACCGGACTTTCATTCACCATTCAAGGCATATTGACACTTAGAAGCATTTTCTCAGATTTCACAGTGTTCTCCTAATGGCAGTTTTGAAAATGAGGCACATTTCGCAGAAAAATTCTCTTCAAGCGAGTTCTACCCAATAGATATGTAATTTACATTGTTTCCTTCAATATGACACTCTGTATTCCGTACACGTTTCATGCATCACGAATTCGACAAACATGCTCTAATGAGTGTGAGCATCTGGATTACCGAACTTTCATCCACCATACAAGGCATATTTACACCTAGGTGTAGTTATTCTGATTTCGCAGTTTTTTCCTAACATCCAGTTTAGAAAATCATGAAATTTTCGCAGAAAAATTCAATTCAAGCGAGTTCTATCCAGTAGAATTGTTATTTCCCGAGTTTCACTCACCGAGACATTCCGTGTTCTGAAAACGTTACATTAATCACGGCTTCGACAAACATTATTTAATGACTGTGAGCATGTGGATTACCGATATTTCAAACACAGTACAAGGCATATTCACACCTAGAAATATTTACATAGATTTCACAGATTTTTCCTAACGTCAGTTACGAAAATCAGACAGTTTTCGCAGAAAAATTCTCTTGCTGCATATTCGATCCAATCGACATCCCATTTCCATAGATACCGTCACCGTAACATTCCGTGTTCCGAAAAACTTACATGCACCATGGATTCAACAAATATTCACTGCTGAGTTGTTAGAATGTGAATTACACATCTTTAATAAACCATTGAAGACATATTGTCACCTTAAAGCTTTTGCTCAGGTTTTGCAGTGTTTTCATAACACCAGTTTCCAAACAGAGGTAGATTTTACAGTAAAATGCTCCTGGAGCAGTTTCTCACCAATAGTTGTGTAATTTACATATTTTCCTTCAACGTGATATTCCGTGTACCGAACACACTACAAACATCACGGATTTGAGAAACATTTTTAATGAGTTGTGTACATGTGTATTACAGATCTTTCATCCACCATACAAGGCATATTTACACCTAGAAACATTAACTCTGAGTTTGCAGCATTTTCCTAACAGCAGTTTCAAAAATCAGGCACTTTCCTTAGGAAAAACTTTCTGAGCGTGTCTTACGCAATACATATGTAAATTACATAGATTCACCCACTGTGAAATTCCGTGTTTCGCACACGCTACATGCAGATAGGATTCGAAACAAATACACTACAGAGTTGTTTGCATGTGAATTACAGGACTTTCATCACAATACAAGGCATATTGATGCTTAGAAGCATTTTCTCTGATTTCACAGAGCTTTCCAAACGCCAGTTTCGAAACTGAGGCAGTTTTCACGGCAAAAACCTCTTGGAGCGGGTTCAAAACAATAGACATGTAATTTACATGGATTCGCTCACCGTGAAATTCCGTGTTCCGAACACGCTTCATGCATCTCGGATTCAAAAATTTTCACTACAGAGTTGTTAGCAAGTGGATTACAGCACTTTCATCCACCATACATGGCTTACTGACACTTTGAAGACTTTTCTCAGATTTCACAGAGTAGTTTTAATGTCAGGTTTGAAAATGAGGCAGATTTGGCAGGAAAATGCTCTTGGAGCGAGTTCTAACCAAAAGATATGTAATTTACCTAGTTTCACTCACCGTGATATTCCGTGTTCTGAACACGTTACATGCATCACGGGTTCGAAAAACATTCTTTAATGAGTTGTGAACATGTGTATTTCCGAACTTTCATCCACCTTACAATGCATATTTATACATAGAAATTATTTTCTGATTTAGTATATTTCTCCTAGTGTCATGCTGTTTTTAAATCATGCAGTTTTCACAGAAAAATCCTCTTGGAGTGAGTTCTACCCAATAGATATGCAATTTACGTAGAACCCGTCATCGTGAAATTCCGTGATCCGAAAAAAATACATGCATCACGGTTTCGAAAAATATTCACTTCTGACTTGTTAGCATAAAGATTACCGAACTTTCATCCACCATAAAAGCCATATTGACACTTTGAAGCATTTTCTCATTTTTCGAAAGTTTTTCCTAATGCCAGTTTTGAAAATGAGGCAGAATTCGCAGAAAAAGTTCTTGGAACGAGTTCTACCCGAGAGATCTATTTTACATAGATTCGCTTACTGTGATATTCTGTGTTCCCAACATGCTTCATGTATCTCGGATTCGACAAATATTCACTACAGAGTTGTTAGCATGTGGATTAACGATCTTTCATCCACCATACAAGGCATAAATACAGCGAGAATATATTCATCGGAGTTCGCAGTGTTTCCTAATTCCAGTTTCGAAAATCAGGCAGATTTCTCAGGAAAAATCTCTTGGAGTATTTTCTAACCAAGAGAAACGTAATTTACATAAACTCTCTGGCCATGAAATTCCGTGTTCCAAACATGCTACTTGCATAATGAAATCGAAAAATATTCACGACATATATGTTAGCATGTGGATTACCGAACTTTCATCACAATAGATAGAAAATTGATACTTAGAAGTATTTTCTCAGATTTTGCAGTGTTTTCCGAACGCCAGTTTCAAAAATGAAGCATTTACTGCAGAAAAATTCTCTTGGAGCGAGTTCTACCCAATAGAGAAGTAATTTACATTGTTTCAGTCACCGTGAAATTCCATGTTAAAAAAACAGTATATGCATCACGGATTAGAAAAAGCTTCTTTAATATGTTGTGAAAATGTGGATTACCGAACTTTCTTCCAACATAAAGGCATATTTACACCTAGAAATATTTACTCTCATTTTGAAGCATTCTCCAAATTTCAGATTCGATAATCATGCAATTTTCGCAGAAAAATTCTATTCTAGCTAGTTCTACCCAATAGAATTTTAATTTAAATTGTGTCATTACGGTGAAATTCCATTTCAAAAAGCGCTACATGAATCACGGTTTGAAAAATCATTACTACACTGTTATTAACATGTGGATTACCGGACTTTCATTCACCATTCAATGCATATTGACACTTAGAAGCATTTTCTAAGATTTCACAGGGTTCTCCTAATGGCAGTTTTGAAAATGAAGCACATTTCGCAGAAAAATACTCTTCAAGCGAGTTCTACCCAATAGACATGTAATTTACATTGTTTCCTTCAATATGACACACTGTATTCCGTACACGTTACATGCATCACGAATTCGACAAACATTCTCTAATGAGTGTGAGCATGTGGATTACCAAAGTTTCATTCACCATACAAGGCATATTTATCCCTAGATGTATTTATTCTGATTTCGCAGGTTTTCCCTAACATCCACTTCCGAAAATCATGAAATTTTCGCAGAAAATTCAATTCAAGCGAGTTCTATCCAGTAGAATTGTTATTTTCCGTGATTCACTCACCGAGACATTCCGTGTTCAAAAAACGTTACATTAATCACGGCTTTGACAAACATTATTTAATGACCGTGACCATGTGGATTACCGATGTTTCAACCACAATACAAGGCATATTCACACCTAGAAATATTTACTTAGATTTCGCAGATTTTTCCTAAATTCAGTTATGAAAATCAGGCAGTTTTTGCAGAAAAATTCTCTTGCTGCATGTTCGATCCAATAGACATCCCATTTTCATAGATACCGTCACCGTAACATCCCGTGTTCCGAAAAAGTTACATGCACCATGGATTCAACAAATATTCACTGCTGAGTTGTTAGAATGTGAATTACACATCTTTAATAAAAAATTGAAGACATATTGTCACCTTAAAATTTTGCTCAGATTTTGCAGTGTTTTCATAACACCAGTTTCCAAACAGAGGTAGATTTTACAGTAAAATGCTCCTGGAGCGGTTTCTCACCAATAGATATGTAATTTACATGGTTTCCATCAATGTGACATTCCGTGTACTGAATACACTACATTCATCACGGATTTGAGAAACATTTTTAATGAGTTGTGTACATGTGTATTACAGAACTTTCATCCACCATACAAGGCATATTTACACCTAGAAACATTAACTCTGAGTTTGCAGCTTTTTCCTAATAGCAGTTTCAAAATCAGGCAGTTTCCTAAGGAAAAAACTGTTGGAGCGTGTTCTACCCAATAGATATGTAAATTACATAGATTCTCCCGCTGTGAATTTCCGTGATTCACACACGCTACATGCAGATAGGATTCGACAAAAATACACTACAGAGTTGTTTGCATGTGGATTACAGGACTTTCATCACAATACAAGGCATATTGATGCTTAGAAGCATTTTCTCTGATTTCACAGAGCTTTCCAAACGCCAGTTTCGAAACTGAGGCAGATTTCAAGGCAAAAACCTCTTGGAGCGGGTTCAAAACAATAGACATTTAATTTACATGGATTCGCACACCATGAAATTCCGTGTTCCGAACACGCTTCATGCATCTCGGATTCAAAAATTTTCACTACAGAGTTGTTAGCAAGTGGAATCCATCACTTTCATTGACCATAGATTGCTTATTGACTCTTTGAATACTTTTCTCAGATTTCACAGATTAGTTTAAATGCCAGGTTTGAAAATGAGGCAGATTTGGCAGGAAAATGCTCTTGGAGCGAGTTCTAACCAAAAGATATGTAATATACCTAGTATCACTCACCGTGACATTCCGTGTTCTGAACAAGTTACATGCATCACGGATTCGAAAAACATTCTTTAATGAGTTGTGAACATGTGTATTACCGAACTTTCATCCACCTTACAATGCATATTTATACATAGAATGTTTTTTCTGATTTAGTAGATTTCACCTAATGTCAGTTTTTAAATCATGCAGTTTTTGCAGAAAAATACTCTTGGAGCGAGTTCTACCCAATAGACATTCAATTTACATAGAACCTGTCATCGTGAAATTCCGTGTTCCGAAAAAAATACATGCATCACGGATTCGACAAATATTCACTACAGAGTTGTTAGCATAAGGATTAACGAACTTTCATCCACCATAAAAGCCATATTGACACTTTGAAGCATTTTCACATATTTCGAAAGTTTTTCCTAATGCCAGTTTTGAAAATGAGGCAGAATTCGCAGAAAAAGCTCTTGGAGCGTGTTCTACCCAAGTGACATGCATTTTACATAGATTCGCTCACCGTGATATTCTGTGTCCCAAACACGCTTCATGTATCTCGGTTTCGACAACTATTCACTACAGAGTTGTTAGCATGCGGATTACCGAACTTTCATCCACCCTACAAGGCATATTTACACCGAGAATCTATTCATCTGAGTTCGCAGTGTTTTCCTAACGACAGTATCGAAAATAAGGCAGATTTCTCAGGAAAAATCTCTTGGAGTGATTTCTAACCAAGAGAAATGTAATTTATATAAAATCCCTGGCCATGAATTTCGGTGTTCTGAACATGCTACACGCATAATGGATTCGAAAAATATTCTCTACAGATTTGTTAGCATGTGGATTACCGAACTTTCATCACAATAGTTTGAATATTGATACTTAGAAGTAATTTCTCAGATTTTCCTGTGTTTTCCAAACGCCAGTTTAAAAAATAATGCAGTTTTCACAGAAAAATTCTCTTGGAGCGAGTTCTACCCAATAGAGAAGTAATTTACATTGTTTCAGTCACCGTGAAATTCCATGTTCCAAACACGGTATATGCATCACGGATTAGAAAAAGATTCTTTAATATGTTGTGAAAATGTGGATTACAGATCTTTCTTCCACATAAAGTCATATTTACACCTAGAAATATTTACTCTCATTTTGAAGCTTTCTCCAAACTTCAGATTCGATAATCATGCAATTTTCGCAGAAAAATTCTATTCTAGCTAGTTCTACCCAATAGAATTTTAATTTAAATTGTTTCATTACGGTGAAATCCCATTTCAAATAACGCTACATGAATCACGGTTTGAAAAATAATTACTACACTGTTATTAACATGTGGATTACCGGACTTTCATTCACCATTCAAGGCATATTGACACTTAGAAGCATTTTCTCAGATTTCACAGTGTTCTCCTAATGGCAGTTTTGAAAATGAGGCACATTTCGCAGAAAAATTCTCTTCAAGCGAGTTCTACCCAATAGATATGTAATTTACATTGTTTCCTTCAATATGACACTCTGTATTCCGTACACGTTTCATGCATCACGAATTCGACAAACATGCTCTAATGAGTGTGAGCATCTGGATTACCGAACTTTCATCCACCATACAAGGCATATTTACACCTAGGTGTAGTTATTCTGATTTCGCAGTTTTTTCCTAACATCCAGTTTAGAAAATCATGAAATTTTCGCAGAAAAATTCAATTCAAGCGAGTTCTATCCAGTAGAATTGTTATTTCCCGAGTTTCACTCACCGAGACATTCCGTGTTCTGAAAACGTTACATTAATCACGGCTTCGACAAACATTATTTAATGACTGTGAGCATGTGGATTACCGATATTTCAAACACAGTACAAGGCATATTCACACCTAGAAATATTTACATAGATTTCACAGATTTTTCCTAACGTCAGTTACGAAAATCAGACAGTTTTCGCAGAAAAATTCTCTTGCTGCATATTCGATCCAATCGACATCCCATTTCCATAGATACCGTCACCGTAACATTCCGTGTTCCGAAAAACTTACATGCACCATGGATTCAACAAATATTCACTGCTGAGTTGTTAGAATGTGAATTACACATCTTTAATAAACCATTGAAGACATATTGTCACCTTAAAGCTTTTGCTCAGGTTTTGCAGTGTTTTCATAACACCAGTTTCCAAACAGAGGTAGATTTTACAGTAAAATGCTCCTGGAGCAGTTTCTCACCAATAGTTGTGTAATTTACATATTTTCCTTCAACGTGATATTCCGTGTACCGAACACACTACAAACATCACGGATTTGAGAAACATTTTTAATGAGTTGTGTACATGTGTATTACAGATCTTTCATCCACCATACAAGGCATATTTACACCTAGAAACATTAACTCTGAGTTTGCAGCATTTTCCTAACAGCAGTTTCAAAAATCAGGCACTTTCCTTAGGAAAAACTTTCTGAGCGTGTCTTACGCAATACATATGTAAATTACATAGATTCACCCACTGTGAAATTCCGTGTTTCGCACACGCTACATGCAGATAGGATTCGAAACAAATACACTACAGAGTTGTTTGCATGTGAATTACAGGACTTTCATCACAATACAAGGCATATTGATGCTTAGAAGCATTTTCTCTGATTTCACAGAGCTTTCCAAACGCCAGTTTCGAAACTGAGGCAGTTTTCACGGCAAAAACCTCTTGGAGCGGGTTCAAAACAATAGACATGTAATTTACATGGATTCGCTCACCGTGAAATTCCGTGTTCCGAACACGCTTCATGCATCTCGGATTCAAAAATTTTCACTACAGAGTTGTTAGCAAGTGGATTACAGCACTTTCATCCACCATACATGGCTTACTGACACTTTGAAGACTTTTCTCAGATTTCACAGAGTAGTTTTAATGTCAGGTTTGAAAATGAGGCAGATTTGGCAGGAAAATGCTCTTGGAGCGAGTTCTAACCAAAAGATATGTAATTTACCTAGTTTCACTCACCGTGATATTCCGTGTTCTGAACACGTTACATGCATCACGGGTTCGAAAAACATTCTTTAATGAGTTGTGAACATGTGTATTTCCGAACTTTCATCCACCTTACAATGCATATTTATACATAGAAATTATTTTCTGATTTAGTATATTTCTCCTAGTGTCATGCTGTTTTTAAATCATGCAGTTTTCACAGAAAAATCCTCTTGGAGTGAGTTCTACCCAATAGATATGCAATTTACGTAGAACCCGTCATCGTGAAATTCCGTGATCCGAAAAAAATACATGCATCACGGTTTCGAAAAATATTCACTTCTGACTTGTTAGCATAAAGATTACCGAACTTTCATCCACCATAAAAGCCATATTGACACTTTGAAGCATTTTCTCATTTTTCGAAAGTTTTTCCTAATGCCAGTTTTGAAAATGAGGCAGAATTCGCAGAAAAAGTTCTTGGAACGAGTTCTACCCGAGAGATCTATTTTACATAGATTCGCTTACTGTGATATTCTGTGTTCCCAACATGCTTCATGTATCTCGGATTCGACAAATATTCACTACAGAGTTGTTAGCATGTGGATTAACGATCTTTCATCCACCATACAAGGCATAAATACAGCGAGAATATATTCATCGGAGTTCGCAGTGTTTCCTAATTCCAGTTTCGAAAATCAGGCAGATTTCTCAGGAAAAATCTCTTGGAGTATTTTCTAACCAAGAGAAACGTAATTTACATAAACTCTCTGGCCATGAAATTCCGTGTTCCAAACATGCTACTTGCATAATGAAATCGAAAAATATTCACGACATATATGTTAGCATGTGGATTACCGAACTTTCATCACAATAGATAGAAAATTGATACTTAGAAGTATTTTCTCAGATTTTGCAGTGTTTTCCGAACGCCAGTTTCAAAAATGAAGCATTTACTGCAGAAAAATTCTCTTGGAGCGAGTTCTACCCAATAGAGAAGTAATTTACATTGTTTCAGTCACCGTGAAATTCCATGTTAAAAAAACAGTATATGCATCACGGATTAGAAAAAGCTTCTTTAATATGTTGTGAAAATGTGGATTACCGAACTTTCTTCCAACATAAAGGCATATTTACACCTAGAAATATTTACTCTCATTTTGAAGCATTCTCCAAATTTCAGATTCGATAATCATGCAATTTTCGCAGAAAAATTCTATTCTAGCTAGTTCTACCTAATAGAATTTTAATTTAAATTGTGTCATTATGGTGAAATTCCATTTCAAAAAGCGCTACATGAATCACGGTTTGAAAAATCATTACTACACTGTTATTAACATGTGGATTACCGGACTTTCATTCACCATTCAATGCATATTGACACTTAGAAGCATTTTCTAAGATTTCACAGGGTTCTCCTAATGGCAGTTTTGAAAATGAAGCACATTTCGCAGAAAAATACTCTTCAAGCGAGTTCTACCCAATAGACATGTAATTTACATTGTTTCCTTCAATATGACACACTGTATTCCGTACACGTTACATGCATCACGAATTCGACAAACATTCTCTAATGAGTGTGAGCATGTGGATTACCAAAGTTTCATTCACCATACAAGGCATATTTATCCCTAGATGTATTTATTCTGATTTCGCAGGTTTTCCCTAACATCCACTTCCGAAAATCATGAAATTTTCGCAGAAAATTCAATTCAAGCGAGTTCTATCCAGTAGAATTGTTATTTTCCGTGATTCACTCACCGAGACATTCCGTGTTCAAAAAACGTTACATTAATCACGGCTTTGACAAACATTATTTAATGACCGTGACCATGTGGATTACCGATGTTTCAACCACAATACAAGGCATATTCACACCTAGAAATATTTACTTAGATTTCGCAGATTTTTCCTAAATTCAGTTATGAAAATCAGGCAGTTTTCGCAGAAAAATTCTCTTGCTGCATGTTCGATCCAATAGACATCCCATTTTCATAGATACCGTCACCGTAACATCCCGTGTTCCGAAAAAGTTACATGCACCATGGATTCAACAAATATTCACTGCTGAGTTGTTAGAATGTGAATTACACATCTTTAATAAAAAATTGAAGACATATTGTCACCTTAAAATTTTGCTCAGATTTTGCAGTGTTTTCATAACACCAGTTTCCAAACAGAGGTAGATTTTACAGTAAAATGCTCCTGGAGCGGTTTCTCACCAATAGATATGTAATTTACATGGTTTCCATCAATGTGACATTCCGTGTACTGAATACACTACATTCATCACGGATTTGAGAAACATTTTTAATGAGTTGTGTACATGTGTATTACAGAACTTTCATCCACCATACAAGGCATATTTACACCTAGAAACATTAACTCTGAGTTTGCAGCTTTTTCCTAATAGCAGTTTCAAAATCAGGCAGTTTCCTAAGGAAAAAACTGTTGGAGCGTGTTCTACCCAATAGATATGTAAATTACATAGATTCTCCCGCTGTGAATTTCCGTGATTCACACACGCTACATGCAGATAGGATTCGACAAAAATACACTACAGAGTTGTTTGCATGTGGATTACAGGACTTTCATCACAATACAAGGCATATTGATGCTTAGAAGCATTTTCTCTGATTTCACAGAGCTTTCCAAACGCCAGTTTCGAAACTGAGGCAGATTTCAAGGCAAAAACCTCTTGGAGCGGGTTCAAAACAATAGACATTTAATTTACATGGATTCGCACACCATGAAATTCCGTGTTCCGAACACGCTTCATGCATCTCGGATTCAAAAATTTTCACTACAGAGTTGTTAGCAAGTGGAATCCATCACTTTCATTGACCATAGATTGCTTACTGACTCTTTGAATACTTTTCTCAGATTTCACAGATTAGTTTAAATGCCAGGTTTGAAAATGAGGCAGATTTGGCAGGAAAATGCTCTTGGAGCGAGTTCTAACCAAAAGATATGTAATATACCTAGTTTCACTCACCGTGATATTCCGTGTTCTGAACAAGTTACATGCATCACGGATTCGAAAAACATTCTTTAATGAGTTGTGAACATGTGTATTACCGAACTTTCATCCACCTTACAATGCATATTTATACATAGAATGTTTTTTCTGATTTAGTACATTTCACCTAATGTCAGTTTTTAAATCATGCAGTTTTCTCAGAAAAATCCTCTTGGAGCGAGTTCTACCCAATAGACATTCAATGTACATAGAACCTGTCATCGTGAAATTCCGTGTTCCGAAAAAAATACATGCATCACGGATTCGACAAATATTCCCTACAGAGTTGTTAGCATAAGGATTAACGAACTTTCATCCACCATAAAAGCCATATTGACACTTTGAAGCATTTTCTCATATTTGGAAAGTTTTTCCTAATGCCAATTTTGAAAATGAAGCAGAATTCGCAGAAAAAGCTCTTGGAGCATGTTCTACCCAAGTGACATGCACTTTACATAGATTCACTCACCGTGATATTCTGTGTCCCAAACACGCTTCATGTATCTCGGATTCGACAAATATTCACTACAGAGTTGTTAGCATGCAGATTACCGAACTTTCATCCACCCTACCAGGCATATTTACACCGAGAATCTATTCATCTGAGTTCGCAGTGTTTTCCTAACGACAGTTTCGAAAATCAGGCAGATTTCTCAGGAAAAATCTCTTGGAGTGATTTCTAACCAAGAGAAATGTAATTTACTTAAAATCCCTGGACATGAAATTCCGTGTTCCGAACATGCTACATGCATAATGGTTTCGAAAAATATTCTCTACGGATTTGTTAGCATGTGGATTACCGAACTTTCATCACAATAGTTTGAATATTGATACTTAGAAGTATTTTCTCAAATTTTGCAGTGTTTTCCAAACGCCAGTTTAAAAAATAATGCAGTTTTCACAGAAAAATTCTCTTGGAGCGAGTTCTACCCAATAGAGAAGTAATTTACATTGTTTCAGTCACCGTGAAATTCCACGTTCCAAACACGGTATATGCATCACGGATTAGAAAAAGATTCTTTAATATGTTGTGAAAATGTGGATTACTGAACTTTCTTCCACATAAGTCATATTTAAACCTAGAAATATTTACTCTCATTTTGAAGCTTTCTCCAAACTTCAGATTCGTTAATCATGCAATTTTCGCAGAAAAATTCTATTCTAGCTAGTTCTACCCAATAGAATTTTAATTTAAATTGTTTCATTACGGTAAAATTCCATTTCAAAAAACGCTACATGAATCACGGTTTGAAAAATAATTACTACACTGTTATTAACATGTGGATTACCGGACTTTCATTCACCATTCAAGGCATATTGACACTTAGAAGCATTTTCTCAGATTTCACAGGGTTCTCCTAATGGCAGTTTTGAAAATGAGGCACATTTCGCAGAAAAATTCTCTTCAAGCGAGTTCTACCCAATAGACATGTAATTTACATTGTTTCCTTCAATATGACACACTGTATTCCGTACACGTTTCATGCATCACGAATTCGACAAACATGCTCTAATGAGTGTGAGCATCCGGATTACCGAACTTTCATCCACCATACAAGGCATATTTACACCTAGATGTAGTTATTCTGATTTTGCAGTTTTTTCCTAAAATCCAGTTTTGAAAATCATGAAATTTTCGCAGAAAAATTCAATTCAAGCGAGTTCTATCCTGTAGAATTGTTATTTTCCGAGTTTCACTCACCGAGACATTCCGTGTTCCGAAAACGTTACATTAATCACGGCTTCGACAAACATTATTTAATGACTGTGAACATGTGGATTACCGATGTTTCAACCACAATACAAGGCATATTCACACCTAGAAATATTTACTTAGATTTCACAGATTTTTCCTAAAGTCAGTTATGAAAATCAGCCAGTTTTTGCAGAAAAATTCTCTTGCTGCATGTTCGATCCAATAGACATCCCATTTCCATAGATACCGTCACCGTAACATTCCGTGTTCCGAAAAATTTACATGCACCATGGATTCAACAAATATTCACTCCTGAGTTGTTAGAATGTGAATTACACATCTTTAAAAAGCCATTGAAGACATATTGTCACCTTAAAGCATTTGCTCAGGTTTTGCAGTGTTTTCATAACACCAGTTTCCAAACAGAGGTAGATTTTACAGTAAAACTCTCCTGGAGCGGTTTCTCACTAATAGATGTGTAATTTACATATTTTCCTTCAACGTGACATTCCGTGTACCGAACACACTACAAACATCACGGATTTGAGAAACATTTTTAATGAGTTGTGTACATGTGTATTACAGATCTTTCATCCACCTTACAAGGCATATTTACACCTAGAAACATTAACTCTGAGTTTGCAGCTTTTTCCTAATAGCAGTTTCAAAAATCAGGCAGATTCCTAAGGAAAAATCTTTCTGAGCGTGTCTTACGCAATACATATGTAAATTACATAGATTCTCCCGCTGTGAAATTCCGTGTTTCACACACGCTACATGCAGATAGGATTCGACAAAAATACACTACAGAGTTGTTAGCATGTGGATTACAGGACTTTCATCACAATACAAGGCATATTGATGCTTAGAAGCATTTTCTCTGATTTCAAAGTGCTTTCCAAACGCCAGTTTCGAAACTGAGGCAGGTTTCACGGCAAAAACCTCTTGGAGCGGGTTCAAAACAATAGACATGTAATTTATATGGATTCGCTCACCGTGAAATTCCGTGTTCCGAACACGCTTCATGCATCTCGGATTCAAAAATTTTCACTACAGAGTTGTTAGCAAGTGGATTACTGCACTTTCATCCACCATACATGGCTTACTGACTCTTTGAAGACTTTTCTCAGATTTCACAGAGTAGTTTTAAAGTCAGGTTTGAAAATGAGGCAGATTTGGCAGGAAAATGCTCTTGGAGCGAGTTCTAACCAAAAGATATGTAATTTACTTAGTTTCACTCACCATGATATTCCATGTTCTGAACACGTTACATGCATCACGGGTTCAAAAAACATTCTTTAATGAGTTGTGAACATGTGTATTTCCGAACTTTCATCCACCTTACAATGCATATTTATACATAGAAATTATTTTCTGATTTAGTATAATTCTCCTAGTGTCAGTTTTTAAATCATGCAGTTTTCACAGAAAAATCCTCTTGGAGCGAGTTCTACCCAATAGACATGCAATTTACGTAGAACCCGTCATCGTGAAATTCCGTGATCCGAAAAAAATACATGCATCACGGTTTCGAAAAATATTCACTTCTGACTTGTTAGCATAAAGATTACCGAACTTTCATCCACCATAAAAGCCATATTGACACTTTGAAGCATTTTCTCATTTTTCGAAAGTTTTTCCTAATGCCAGTTTTGAAAATGAGGCAGAATTCGCAGAAAAAGTTCTTGGAACGAGTTCTACCCGAGAGATCTATTTTACATAGATTCGCTTATTGTGATATTCTGTGTTCCTAACACGCTTCATGTATCTCGGATTCGACAAATATTCACTACAGAGTTGTTAGCATGCGGATTAACGATCTTTCATCCACCATACAAGGCATAAATACACCGAGAATCTATTCATCTGAGTTCGCAGTGTTTCCTAATTCCAGTTTCGAAAATCAGTCAATTTCTCAGGAAAAATCTCTTGGAGTATTTTCTAACCAAGAGAAACGTAATTTACATAAACTCTCTGGCCATGAAATTCCGTGTTCCGAACATGCTACTTGCATAATGAATTCGAAAAATATTCACTACAGATTTGTTAGCTTGTTGATTACCGAACTTTCATCACAATAGATTGAAAATTGATACTTAGAAGTATTTTCTCAGATTTTGCAGTGTTTTCCAAACGCCAGTTTCAAAAATGAAGCATTTACTGCAGAAAAATTCTCTTGGAGCGAGTTCTACCCAATAGAGAAGTAGTTTACATTGTTTCATTCACCGTGAAATTCCATGTTAAAAACACGGTATATGCATCACGGATAAAAAAAGCTTCTTTAATATGTTGTGAAAATGTGGATTACCGAACTTTCTTCCAACATAAAGGCATATTTACACCTAGAAATATTTACTCTCATTTTGAAGCATTCTCCAAATTTCAGATTCGATAATCATGCAATTTTCGCAGAAAAATTCTATTCTAGCTAGTTCTACCCAATAGAATTTTAATTTAAATTGTGTCATTACGGTGAAATTCCATTTCAAAAAGCGCTACATGAATCACGGTTTGAAAAATCATTACTACACTGTTATTAACATGTGGATTACCGGACTTTCATTCACCATTCAATGCATATTGACACTTAGAAGCATTTTCTAAGATTTCACAGGGTTCTCCTAATGGCAGTTTTGAAAATGAGGCACATTGCGCAGAAAAATTCTCTTCAAGCGAGTTCTACCCAATAGACATGTAATTTACATTGTTTCCTTCAATATGACACACTGTATTCCGTACACGTTACATGCATCACGAATTCGACAAACATTCTCTAATGAGTGTGAGCATGTGGATTACCAAAATTTCATTCACCATACAAGGCATATTTATCCCTAGATGTAGTTATTCTGATTTCGCAGGTTTTCCCTAACATCCACTTCCGAAAATCATGAAGTTTTTGCAGAAAAATTCAATTCAAGCGAGTTCTATCCAGTAGAATTGTTATTTTCCGAGTTTCACTCACCGAGACATTCCGTGTTCCGAAAACGTTACATTAATCACGGCTTCGACAAACATTATTTATTAAATGTGAGCATGTGGATTACCGATGTTTCAACCACAATACAAGGCATATTTACACCTAGAAATATTTACTAATATTTCGAAGATTTTTCCTAAATTCTGTTACGAAAATCAGGCAGTTTTCACAGAAAAACTCTCTTGCTGCATGTTCAATCCAATAGACATCCCATTTTCATAGATACCGTCACCGTAACATCCCGTGTTCCGAAAAAGTTACATGCACCATGGATTCAACAAATATTCACTGCTGAGTTGTTAGAATGTGAATTACACATCTTTAATAAACCATTGAAGACATATTGTCACCTTAAAATTTTGCTCAGATTTTGCAGTGTTTTCATAACACCAGTTTCCAAACAGAGGTAGATTTTACAGTAAAATGCTCCTGGAGCGGTTTCTCACCAATAGATATGTAATTTACATAGTTTCCATCAACGAGACATTCCGTGTACTGAATACACTATATTCATCGCGGATTTGAGAAACATTTTTAATGAGTTGTGTACATGTGTATTACAGAACTTTCATCCACCATACAAGGCATATTTACACCTAGAAACATTAACTCTGAGTTTGCAGCTTTTTCCTAATAGCAGTTTCAAAATCAGGCAGTTTCCTAAGGAAAAAAACTGTTGGAGCGTGTTCTACCCAATAGATATGCAAATTACATAGATTCCCCGCTGTGAATTTCCGTGTTTCACACACGCTACATGCAGATAGGATTCGACAAAAATACACTACAGAGTTGTTTGCATGTGGATTACAGGACTTTCATCACAATACAAGGCATATTGATGCTTAGAAGCATTTTCTCTGATTTCACAGAGCTTTCCAAACGCCAGTTTCGAAACTGAGGCAGATTTCAAGGCAAAAACCTCTTGGAGCGGGTTCAAAACAATAGACATTTAATTTACATGGATTCGCACACCATGAAATTCCGTGTTCCGAACACGCTTCATGCATCTCGGATTCAAAAATTTTCACTACAGAGTTGTTAGCAAGTGGAATCCATCACTTTCATTGACCATAGATTGCTTACTGACTCTTTGAATACTTTTCTCAGATTTCACAGATTAGTTTAAATGCCAGGTTTGAAAATGAGGCAGATTTGGCAGGAAAATGCTCTTGGAGCGAGTTCTAACCAAAAGATATGTAATATACCTAGTTTCACTCACCGTGATATTCCGTGTTCTGAACAAGTTACATGCATCACGGATTCGAAAAACATTCTTTAATGAGTTGTGAACATGTGTATTACCGAACTTTCATACACCTTACAATGCATATTTATACATAGAATGTTTTTTCTGATTTAGTACATTTCACCTAATGTCAGTTTTTAAATCATGCAGTTTTCGCAGAAAAATCCTCTTGGAGCGAGTTCTACCCAATAGACATTCAATGTACATAGAACCTGTCATCGTGAAATTCCGTGTTCCGAAAAAAATACATGCATCACGGATTCGACAAATATTCCCTACAGAGTTGTTAGCATAAGGATTAACGAACTTTCATCCACCATAAAAGCCATATTGACACTTTGAAGCATTTTCTCATATTTGGAAAGTTTTTCCTAATGCCAATTTTGAAAATGAAGCAGAATTCGCAGAAAAAGCTCTTGGAGCATGTTCTACCCAAGTGACATGCATTTTACATAGATTCACTCACCGTGATATTCTGTGTCCCAAACACGCTTCATGTATCTCGGATTCGACAAATATTCACTACAGAGTTGTTAGCATGCAGATTACCGACCTTTCATCCACCCTACCAGGCATATTTACACCGAGAATCTATTCATCTGAGTTCGCAGTGTTTTCCTAACTACAGTTTCGAAAATCAGGCAGATTTCTCAGGAAAAATCTCTTGGAGTGATTTCTAACCAAGAGAAATGTAATTTACTTAAAATCCCTGGACATGAAATTCCGTGTTCCGAACATGCTACATGCATAATGGTTTCGAAAAATATTCTCTACGGATTTGTTAGCATGTGGATTACCGAACTTTCATCACAATAGTTTGAATATTGATACTTAGAAGTATTTTCTCAAATTTTGCAGTGTTTTCCAAACGCCAGTATAAAAAATAATGCAGTTTTCACAGAAAAATTCTCTTGGAGCGAGTTCTACCCAATAGAGAAGTAATTTACATTGTTTCAGTCACCGTGAAATTCCACGTTCCAAACACGGTATATGCATCACGGATTAGAAAAAGATTCTTTAATATGTTGTGAAAATGTGGATTACTGAACTTTCTTCCACATAAAGTCATATTTAAACCTAGAAATATTTACTCTCATTTTGAAGCTTTCTCCAAACTTCAGATTCGTTAATCATGCAATTTTCGCAGAAAAATTCTATTCTAGCTAGTTCTACCCAATAGAATTTTAATTTAAATTGTTTCATTACGGTAAAATTCCATTTCAAAAAACGCTACATGAATCACGGTTTGAAAAATAATTACTTCACTGTTATTAACATGTGGATTACCAGACTTTCATTCACCATTCAAGGCATATTGACACTTAGAAGCATTTTCTCAGATTTCACAGGGTTCTCCTAATGGCAGTTTTGAAAATGAGGCACATTTCGCAGAAAAATTCTCTTCAAGCGAGTTCTACCCAATAGATATGTAATTTACATTGTTTCCTTCAATATGACACTCTGTATTCCGTACACGTTTCATGCATCACGAATTCGACAAACATGCTCTAATGAGTGTGAGCATCTGGATTAACGAACTTTCATCCACCATACAAGGCATATTTACACCTAGATGTAGTTATTCTGATTTCGCAGTTTTTTCCTGAAATCCAGTTTTAAAAATTATGAAATTTTCGCAGAAAAATTCAATTCAAGCGAGTTCTATCCAGTAGAATTGTTATTTTCCGAGTTTCACTCACCGAGACATTCCGTGTTCAAAAAACGTTACATTAATCACGGCTTCAACAAACATTATTTAATGACTGTGAGCATGTGGATTACCGATGTCTCAACCACAATACAAGGCATATTCACACCTAGAAATATTTACTTAGATTTCACAGATTTTTCCTAACGTCAGTTATGAAAATCAGCCAGTTTTTGCAGAAAAATTCTCTTGCTGCATGTTCGATCCAATAGACATCCCATTTCCATAGATACCGTCACCGTAACATTCCGTGTTCCGAAAAATTTACATGCACCATGGATTCAACTAATATTCACTCCTGAGTTGTTAGAATGTGAATTACACATCTTTAAAAAACCATTGAAGACATATTGTCACCTTAAAGCTTTTGCTCAGGTTTTGCAGTGTTTTCATAACACCAGTTTCCAAACAGAGGTAGATTTTACAGTAAAATTCTCCTGGAGCGGTTTCTCTCTAATAGATGTGTAATTTACATATTTTTCTTCAACGTGACATTCCGTGTACCGAACACACTACAAACATCACGGATTTGAGAAACATTTTTAATGAGTTGTGTACATGTGTATTACAGATCTTTCATCCACCATACAAGGCATATTTACACCTAGAAACATTAACTCTGAGTTTGCAGCTTTTTCCTAATAGCAGTTTCAAAAATCAGGCAGATTTCTAAGGAAAAATCTTTCTGAGCGTGTCTTACGCAATACATATGTAAATTACATAGATTCTCCCGCTGTGAAATTCCGTGTTTCACACACGCTACATGCAGATAGGATTCGACAAAAATACACTACAGAGTTGTTTGCATGTGGATTACAGGACTTTCATCACAATACAAGGCATATTGATGCTTAGAAGCATTTTCTCTGATTCAAAGTGCTTTCCAAACGCCAGTTTCGAAACTGAGGCAGGTTTCACGGCAAAAACCTCTTGGAGCGTGTTCAAAACAATAGACATGTAATTTACATGGATTCGCTCACCGTGAAATTCCGTGTTCCGAACACGCTTCATGCATCTCGGATTCAAAAATTTTCACTACAGAGTTGTTAGCAAGTGGATTACTGCACTTTCATCCACCATACATGGCTTACTGACTCTTTGAAGACTTTTCTCAGATTTCACAGAGTAGTTTTAAAGTCAGGTTTGAAAATGAGGCAGATTTGGCAGGAAAATGCTCTTGGAGCGAGTTCTAACCAAAAGATATGTAATTTACTTAGTTTCACTCACCATGATATTCCATGTTCTGAACACGTTACATGCATCACGGGTTCAACAAACATTCTTTAATGAGTTGTGAACATGTGTATTTCCGAACTTTCATCCACCTTACAATGCATATTTATACATAGAAATTATTTTTTGATTTAGTATATTTCTCCTAGTGTCAGTTTTTAAATCATGCAGTTTTCACAGAAAAATCCTCTTGGAGCGAGTTCTACCCAATAGACATGCAATTTACGTAGAACCCGTCATCGTGAAATTCCGTGATCCGAAAAAAATACATGCATCACGGTTTCGAAAAATATTCACTTCTGACTTGTTAGCATAAAGATTACCGAACTTTCATCCACCATAAAAGCCATATTGACACTTTGAAGCATTTTCTCATTTTTCGAAAGTTTTTCCTAATGCCAGTTTTGAAAATGAGGCAGAATTCGCAGAAAAAGTTCTTGGAACGAGTTCTACCCGAGAGATCTATTTTACATAGATTCGCTTACTGTGATATTCTGTGTTCCTAACACGCTTCATGTATCTCGGATTCGACAAATATTCACTACAGAGTTGTTAGCATGCGGATTAACGATCTTTCATCCACCATACAAGGCATAAATACACCGAGAATCTATTCATCTGAGTTCGCAGTGTTTCCTAATTCCAGTTTCGAAAATCAGTCAATTTCTCAGGAAAAATCTCTTGGAGTATTTTCTAACCAAGAGAAACGTAATTTACATAAACTCTCTGGCCATGAAATTCCGTGTTCCGAACATGCTACTTGCATAATGAATTCGAAAAATATTCACTACAGATTTGTTAGCATGTTGATTACCGAACTTTCATCACAATAGATTGAAAATTGATACTTAGAAGTATTTTCTCAGATTTTGCAGTGTTTTCCAAACGCCAGTTTCAAAAATGAAGCATTTACTGCAGAAAAATTCTCTTGGAGCGAGTTCTACCCAATAGAGAAGTAGTTTACATTGTTTCAGTCACCGTGAAATTCCATGTTAAAAACACGGTATATGCATCACGGATAAAAAAAGCTTCTTTAATATGTTGTGAAAATGTGGATTACCGAACTTTCTTCCAACATAAAGGCATATTTACACCTAGAAATATTTACTCTCATTTTGAAGCATTCTCCAAATTTCAGATTCGATAATCATGCAATTTTCGCAGAAAAATTCTATTCTAGCTAGTTCTACCCAATAGAATTTTAATTTAAATTGTGTCATTACGGTGAAATTCCATTTCAAAAAGCACTACATGAATCACGGTTTGAAAAATCATTACTACACTGTTATTAACATGTGGATTACCGGACTTTCATTCACCATTCAATGCATATTGACACTTAGAAGCATTTTCTAAGATTTCACAGGGTTCTCCTAATGGCAGTTTTGAAAATGAGGCACATTTCGCAGAAAAATTCTCTTCAAGCGAGTTCTACCCAATAGACATGTAATTTGCATTGTTTCCTTCAATATGACACACTGTATTCCGTACACGTTACATGCATCACGAATTCGACAAACATTCTCTAATGAGTGTGAGCATGTGGATTACCAAAATTTCATTCACCATATAAGGCATATTTATCCCTAGATGTAGTTATTCTGATTTCGCAGGTTTTCCCTAACATCCAATTCCGAAAATCATGAAGTTTTCG
This sequence comes from Camelus bactrianus, assembly GCF_048773025.1. NCBI lineage: Eukaryota > Metazoa > Chordata > Mammalia > Artiodactyla > Camelidae > Camelus > Camelus bactrianus. The sequence goes on from NC_133539.1 coordinate 149,494,122, forward strand.
CAGAAAAATTCAATTCAAGCGAGTTCTATCCAGTAGAATTGTTATTTTCCGAGTTTCACTCACCGAGACATTCTGTGTTCCGAAAACGTTACATTAATCACGGCTTCGACAAACATTATTTATTAACTGTGAGCATGTGGATAACCGATGTTTCAACCACAATACAAGGCATATTTACACCTAGAAATATTTACTTATATTTCGAAGATTTTTCCTAAATTCTGTTACGAAAATCAGGCAGTTTTCGCAGAAAAACTCTCTTGCTGCATGTTCGATCCAATAGACATCCCATTTTCATAGATACCGTCACCGTAACATCCCGTGTTCCGAAAAAGTTACATGCACCATGGATTCAACAAATATTCACTGCTGAGTTGTTAGAATGTGAATTACACATCTTTAATAAACCATTGAAGACATATTGTCACCTTAAAATTTTGCTCAGATTTTGCAGTGTTTTCATAACACCAGTTTCCAAACAGAGGTAGATTTTACAGTAAAATGCTCCTGGAGCGGTTTCTCACCAATAGATATGTAATTTACATAGTTTCCATCAACGTGACATTCCGTGTACTGAATACACTATATTCATCGCGGATTTGAGAAACATTTTTAATGAGTTGTGTACATGTGTATTACAGAACTTTCATCCACCATACAAGGCATATTTACACCTAGAAACATTAACTCTGAGTTTGCAGCTTTTTCCTAATAGCAGTTTCAAAATCAGGCAGTTTCCTAAGGAAAAAAACTGTTGGAGCGTGTTCTACCCAATAGATATGCAAATTACATAGATTCCCCGCTGTGAAATTCCGTGTTTCACACACGCTACATGCAGATAGGATTCGACAAAAATACACTACCGAGTTGTTTGCATGTGGATTACAGGACTTTCATCACAATAAAAGGCATATTGATGCTTAGAAGCATTTTCTCTGATTTCACAGAGCTTTCCAAACGCCAGTTTCGAAACTGAGGCAGATTTCAAGGCAAAAACCTCTTGGAGCGGGTTCAAAACAATAGACATTTAATTTACATGGATTCGCACACCATGAAATTCCGTGTTCCGAACACGCTTCATGCATCTCGGATTCAAAAATTTTCACTACAGAGTTGTTAGCAAGTGGAATCCATCACTTTCATTGACCATAGATTGCTTACTGACTCTTTGAATACTTTTCTCAGATTTCACAGATTAGTTTAAATGCCAGGTTTGAAAATGAGGCAGATTTGGCAGGAAAATGCTCTTGGAGCGAGTTCTAACCAAAAGATATGTAATATACCTAGTTTCACTCACCGTGATATTCCGTGTTCTGAACAAGTTACATGCATCACGGATTCGAAAAACATTCTTTAATGAGTTGTGAACATGTGTATTACCGAACTTTCATCCACCTTACAATGCATATTTATACATAGAATGTTTTTTCTGATTTAGTACATTTCACCTAATGTCAGTTTTTAAATCATGCAGTTTTCTCAGAAAAATCCTCTTGGAGCGAGTTCTACCCAATAGACATTCAATGTACATAGAACCTGTCATCGTGAAATTCCGTGTTCCGGAAAAGATACATGCATCACGGATTCGACAAATATTCCCTACAGAGTTGTTAGCATAAGGATTAACGAACTTTCATCCACCATAAAAGCCATATTGACACTTTGAAGCATTTTCCCATATTTGGAAAGTTTTTCCTAATGCCAGTTTTGAAAATGAAGCAGAATTCGCAGAAAAAGCTCTTGGAGCATGTTGTACCAAAGTGACATGCATTTTACATAGATTCACTCACCGTGATATTCTGTGTCCCAAACACGCTTCATGTATCTCGGATTCGACAACTATTCACTACAGAGTTGTTAGCATGCAGATTACCGAACTTTCATCCACCCTACCAGGCATATTTACACCGAGAATCTATTCATCTGAGTTCGCAGTGTTTTCCTAACGACAGTTTCGAAAATCAGGCAGATTTCTCAGGAAAATCTCTTGGAGTGTTTTCTAACCAAGAGAAATGTAATTTACTTAATATCCCTGGCCATGAAATTCCGTGTTCCGAACATGCTACATGCATAATGGTTTCGAAAAATATTCTCTACGGATTTGTTAGCATGTGGATTACCGAACTTTCATCACAATAGATTGAATATTGATACTTAGAAGTATTTTCTCAAATTTTGCAGTGTTTTCCAAACGCCAGTTTCAAAAATGAAGCATTTACTGCAGAAAAATTCTCTTGGAGAAAATTCTACCCAATAGAGAAGTAATTTACATTGTTTCAGTCACCGTGAAATTCCATGTTAAAAACACGGTATATGCATCACGGATTAGAAAAAGATTCTTTAATATGTTGTGAAAATTTGGATTACCGAACTTTCTTTCAACATAAAGGCATATTTACACATAGAAATATTTACTCTCATTTTGAAGCATTCTCCAAATTTCAGATTCGATAATCATGCAATTTTCGCAGAAAAATTCTATTCTAGCTAGTTCTACCCAATAGAATTTTAATTTAAATTGTGTCATTACGGTGAAATTCCATTTCAAAAAGCGCTACATGAATCACGGTTTGAAAAATCATTACTACACTGTTATTAACATGTGGATTACCGGACTTTCATTCACCATTCAATGCATATTGACACTTAGAAGCATTTTCTAAGATTTCACAGGGTTCTCCTAATGGCAGTTTTGAAAATGAGGCACATTTCGCAGAAAAAACTCTTCAAGCGAGTTCTACCCAATAGACATGTAACTTACATTGTTTCCTTCAATATGACACTCTGTATTCCGTACACGTTACATGCATCATGAATTCAACAAACATTCTCTAATGAGTGTGAGCATGTGGATTACCAAAATTTCATTCACCATACAAGGCATATTTACACCTAGATGTAGTTATTCTGATTTCGCAGGTTTTCCCTAACATCCACTTCTGAAAATCATGAAATTTTCACAGAAAATTCAATTCAATCGAGTTCTATCCAGTAGAATTTTTATTTTCCGAGTTTCACTCACCGAGACATTTCGTGTTCAAAAAACGTTACATTAATCACGGCTTTGACAAACATTATTTAATGACTGTGACCATGTGGATTACCGATGTTTCAACCACAATACAAGGCATATTCACACCTAGAAACATTTACTTAAATTTCACAGATTTTTCCTAAATTCATTTATGAAAATCAGGCAATTTTCGCAGAAAAATTCTCTTGCTGCATGTTCGATCCAATAGACACCCCATTTTCATAGATACCGTCACCGTAACATCCCGTGTTCCGAAAAAGTTACATGCACCATGGATTCAACAAATATTCACTGCTGAGTTGTTAGAATGTGAATTACACATCTTTAATAAACCATTGAAGACATTGTCACCTTAAAATTTTGCTCAGATTTTGCAGTGTTTTCATAACACCAGTTTCCAAACAGAGGTAGATTTTACAGTAAAATGCTCCTGGAGCGGTTTCTCACCAATAGATATGTAATTTACATGGTTTCCATCAATGTGACATTCCGTGTACTGAATACACTACATTCATCACGGATTTGAGAAACATTTTTAATGAGTTGTGTACTTGTGTATTACAGAACTTTCATCCACCATACAAGGCATATTTACACCTAGAAACATTAACTCTGAGTTTGCAGCTTTTTCCTAATAGCAGTTTCAAAATCAGGCAGTTTCCTAAGGAAAAAACTGTTGGAGCGTGTTCTACCCAATAGATATGTAAATTACATAGATTCTCCCGCTGTGAAATTCCGTGTTTCGCACACGCTACATGCAGATAGGATTCGACAAAAATACACTACAGAGTTGTTTGCATGTGGATTACAGGACTTTCATCACAATACAAGGCATATTGATGCTTAGAAGCATTTTCTCTGATTTCACAGAGCTTTCCAAATGCCAGTTTCGAAACTGAGGCAGATTTCACGGCAAAAACCTCTTGGAGCGTGTTCAAAACAATAGACATTTAATTTACATGGATTCGCACACCATGATATTCCGTGTTCCGAACACGCTTCATGCATCTCGGATTCAAAAATTTTCACTACAGGGTTGTTAGCAAGTGGAATACATCACTTTCATTGACCATAGATTGCTTACTGACTCTTTGAATACTTTTATCAGATTTCACAGATTAGGTTAAATGCCGGGTTTGATAATGAGGCAGATTTGGCAGGAAAATGCTCTTGGAGCGAGTTCTAACCAAAAGATATGTAATATACCTAGTTTCACTCACCGTGACATTCCGTGTTCTGAACAAGTTACATGCATCATGGATTCGAAAAACATTCTTTAATGAGTTGTGAACATGTGTATTACCGAACTTTCATCCACCTTACACTGCATATTTATACATAGAATGTTTTTTCTGATTTAGTAGATTTCACCTAATGTCAGTTTTTAAATCATGCAGTTTTCTCAGAAAAATCCTCTTGGAGCGAGTTCTACCCAACAGACATTCAATTTACATAGAACCTGTCATCGTGAAGTTCCGTGTTCTGAAAAAGCTACATGCATCACGGATTTGACAAATATTCACTACAGAGTTGTTAGCATAAGGATTAACGAACTTTCATCCACCATAAAATCCATATTGACACTTTGAATCATTTTCTCATATTTGGAAAGTTTTTCCTAATGCCAGTTTTGAAAATGAGGCAGAATTCGCAGAAAAAGCTCTTGGAGCGTGTTCTACACAAGTGACATGCATTTTACATAGATTCACTCACCGTGATATTCTGTGTCCCAAACACGCTTCATGTATCACGGATTCGACAAATATTCACTACAGAGTTGTTAGCATGCAGATTACCGAACTTTCATCCACCCTACAAGGAATAATTACACCGAGAATCTATTCATGTGAGTTCGCAGTGATTTCCTAAAGACAGTTTCGAAAATCAGGCAGATTTCTCAGGAAAAATCTCTTAGAGTGTTTTCTAACCAAGAGAAATGTAATTTACATAAACTCTCTGGCCATGAAATTCCGTGTTCCGAACATGCTACTTGCATAATGAATTCGAAAAATATTCACTACAGATTTGTTAGCATGTGGATTACCGAACTTTCATCACAATAGATTGAAAATTGATACTTAGAAGTATTTTCTCAAATTTTGCAGTGTTTTCCAAACGCTAGTTTCAAAAATGAAGCATTTACTGCAGAAAAATTCTCTTGGAGAGAGTTCTACCCAATAGAGAAGTAATTTACATTGTTTCAGTCACCGTGAAATTCCATGTTAAAAACACGGTATATGCATCTCGGATTAGAAAAAGCTTCTTTAATATGTTGTGAAAATGTGGATTACCGAACTTTCTTCCAACATAAAGGCATATTTACACCTAGAAATATTTACTCTCATTTTGAAGCATTCTCCAAATTTCAAATTCGGTAATCATGCAATTTTCGCAGAAAAATTCTATTCTAGCTAGTTCTACCCAATAGAATTTTAATTTAAATTGTGTCATTACGGTGAAATTCCATTTCAAAAAGCGCTACATGAATCACGGTTTGAAAAATCATTACTACACTGTTATTAACATGTGGATTACCGGACTTTCATTCACCATTCAATGCATATTGACACTTAGAAGCATTTTCTAAGATTTCACAGGGTTCTCCTAATGGCAGTTTTGAAAATGAGGCACATTTCGCAGAAAAAACTCTTCAAGCGAGTTCTACCAAATAGACATGTAATTTACATTGTTTCCTTCAATATGACACACTGTATTCCGTACACGTTACATGCATCACGAATTTGACAAACATTCTCTAATGAGTGTGATCATGTGGATTACCAAAATTTCATTCACCATACAAGGCATATTTATCCCTAGATGTTGTTATTCTGATTTCGCAGGTTTTCCCTAACATCCACTTCCGAAAATCATGAAATTTTCGCAGAAAAATTCAATTCAAGCGAGTTCTATCCAGTAGAATTGTTATTTTCCGAGTTTCACTCACCGAGACATTCCGTGTTCAAAAAACGTTACATTAATCACGGCTTTGACAAACATTATTTAATGACCGTGACCATGTGGATTACCGATATTTTAAACACAATACAAGACATATTTACACCTAGAAATATTTAATTACATTTCGCAGATTTTTCCTAAATTCAGTTACGAAAATCAGGCAGTTTTCGCAGAAAAATTCTCTTGCTGCATGTTCGATCCAATACACATCCCATTTTCATAGATACCGTCACCGTAACATCCCGTGTTCCGAAAAAGTTACATGCACCATGGATTCAACAAATATTCACTGCTGAGTTGTTAGAATGTGAATTACACATCTTTAATAAACCATTGAAGACATATTGTCACCTTAAAGCTTTTGCTCAGGTTTTGCAGTGTTTTCATAACACCAGTTTCCAAACAGAGGTAGATTTTACAGTAAAATGCTCCTGGAGCGGGTTCTCACCAATAGATATTTAATTTACCTATTTTCCTTCAACGTGACATTCCGTGTACCGAACAAACTATATACATCACGGATTTGAGAAACATTTTTAATGAGTTGTGTACATGTGTATTACAGATCTTTCATCCACCATACAAGGCATATTTACACCTAGAAACATTAACTCTGAGTTTGCAGCTTTTTCCTAATAGCAGTTTCAAAATCAGGCAGTTTCCTAAGGAAAAAACTGTTGGAGCGTGTTCTACCCAATAGATATGTAAATTACATAGATTCTCCCGCTGTGAAATTCCGTGTTTCGCACACGCTACATGCAGATAGGATTCGACAAAAATACACTACAGAGTTGTTTGCATGTGGATTACAGGACTTTCATCACAATACAAGGCATATTGATGCTTAGAAGCATTTTCTCTGATTTCACAGAGCTTTCCAAATGCCAGTTTCGAAACTGAGGCAGATTTCACGGCAAAAACCTCTTGGAGCGTGTTCAAAACAATAGACATTTAATTTACATGGATTCGCACACCATGATATTCCGTGTTCCGAACACGCTTCATGCATCTCGGATTCAAAAATTTTCACTACAGGGTTGTTAGCAAGTGGAATACATCACTTTCATTGACCATAGATTGCTTACTGACTCTTTGAATACTTTTCTCAGATTTCACAGATTAGGTTAAATGCCAGGTTTGAAAATGAGGCAGATTTGGCAGGAAAATGCTCTTGGAGCGAGTTCTAACCAAAAGATATGTAATATACCTAGTTTCACTCACCGTGACATTCCGTGTTCTGAACAAGTTACATGCATCACGGATTCGAAAAACATTCTTTAATGAGTTGTGAACATGTGTATTACCGAACTTTCATCCACCTTACAATGCATATTTATACATAGAATGTTTTTTCTGATTTAGTACATTTCACCTAATGTCAGTTTTTAAATCATGCAGTTTTCTCAGAAAAATCCTCTTGGAGCGAGTTCTACCCAATAGACATTCAATGTACATAGAACCTGTCATCGTGAAATTCCGTGTTCCGGAAAAGATACATGCATCACGGATTCGACAAATATTCCCTACAGAGTTGTTAGCATAAGGATTAACGAACTTTCATCCACCATAAAAGCCATATTGACACTTTGAAGCATTTTCCCATATTTGGAAAGTTTTTCCTAATGCCAGTTTTGAAAATGAAGCAGAATTCGCAGAAAAAGCTCTTGGAGCATGTTGTACCAAAGTGATATGCATTTTACATAGATTCACTCACCGTGATATTCTGTGTCCCAAACACGCTTCATGTATCTCGGATTCGACAACTATTCACTACAGAGTTGTTAGCATGCAGATTACCGAACTTTCATCCACCCTACCAGGCATATTTACACCGAGAATCTATTCATCTGAGTTCGCAGTGTTTTCCTAACGACAGTTTCGAAAATCAGGCAGATTTCTCAGGAAAATCTCTTGGAGTGTTTTCTAACCAAGAGAAATGTAATTTACTTAATATCCCTGGCCATGAAATTCCGTGTTCCGAACATGCTACATGCATAATGGTTTCGAAAAATATTCTCTACGGATTTGTTAGCATGTGGATTACCGAACTTTCATCACAATAGATTGAAAATTGATACTTAGAAGTATTTTCTCAAATTTTGCAGTGTTTTCCAAACGCCAGTTTCAAAAATGAAGCATTTACTGTAGAAAAATTCTCTTGGAGAAAATTCTACCCAATAGAGAAGTAATTTACATTGTTTCAGTCACCATGAAATTCCATGTTAAAAACACGGTATATGCATCACGGATTAGAAAAAGATTCTTTAATATGTTGTGAAAATGTGGATTACCGAACTTTCTTTCAACATAAAGGCATATTTACACATAGAAATATTTACTCTCATTTTGAAGCATTCTCCAAATTTCAGATTCGATAATCATGCAATTTTCGCAGAAAAATTCTATTCTAGCTAGTTCTACCCAATAGAATTTTAATTTAAATTGTGTCATTACGGTGAAATTCCATTTCAAAAAGCGCTACATGAATCACGGTTTGAAAAATCATTACTACACTGTTATTAACATGTGGATTACCGGACTTTCATTCACCATTCAATGCATATTGACACTTAGAAGCATTTTCTAAGATTTCACAGGGTTCTCCTAATGGCAGTTTTGAAAATGAGGCACATTTCGCAGAAAAAACTCTTCAAGCGAGTTCTACCCAATAGACATGTAACTTACATTGTTTCCTTCAATATGACACTCTGTATTCCGTACACGTTACATGCATCATGAATTCAACAAACATTCTCTAATGAGTGTGAGCATGTGGATTACCAAAATTTCATTCACCATACAAGGCATATTTACACCTAGATGTAGTTATTCTGATTTCGCAGGTTTTCCCTAACATCCACTTCTGAAAATCATGAAATTTTCACAGAAAATTCAATTCAATCGAGTTCTATCCAGTAGAATTTTTATTTTCCGAGTTTCACTCACCGAGACATTTCGTGTTCAAAAAACGTTACATTAATCACGGCTTTGACAAACATTATTTAATGACTGTGACCATGTGGATTACCGATGTTTCAACCACAATACAAGGCATATTCACACCTAGAAACATTTACTTAAATTTCACAGATTTTTCCTAAATTCATTTATGAAAATCAGGCAATTTTCGCAGAAAAATTCTCTTGCTGCATGTTCGATCCAATAGACACCCCATTTTCATAGATACCGTCACCGTAACATCCCGTGTTCCGAAAAAGTTACATGCACCATGGATTCAACAAATATTCACTGCTGAGTTGTTAGAATGTGAATTACACATCTTTAATAAACCATTGAAGACATTGTCACCTTAAAATTTTGCTCAGATTTTGCAGTGTTTTCATAACACCAGTTTCCAAACAGAGGTAGATTTTACAGTAAAATGCTCCTGGAGCGGTTTCTCACCAATAGATATGTAATTTACATGGTTTCCATCAATGTGACATTCCGTGTACTGAATACACTACATTCATCACGGATTTGAGAAACATTTTTAATGAGTTGTGTACTTGTGTATTACAGAACTTTCATCCACCATACAAGGCATATTTACACCTAGAAACATTAACTCTGAGTTTGCAGCTTTTTCCTAATAGCAGTTTCAAAATCAGGCAGTTTCCTAAGGAAAAAACTGTTGGAGCGTGTTCTACCCAATAGATATGTAAATTACATAGATTCTCCCGCTGTGAAATTCCGTGTTTCGCACACGCTACATGCAGATAGGATTCGACAAAAATACACTACAGAGTTGTTTGCATGTGGATTACAGGACTTTCATCACAATACAAGGCATATTGATGCTTAGAAGCATTTTCTCTGATTTCACAGAGCTTTCCAAATGCCAGTTTCGAAACTGAGGCAGATTTCACGGCAAAAACCTCTTGGAGCGTGTTCAAAACAATAGACATTTAATTTACATGGATTCGCACACCATGATATTCCGTGTTCCGAACACGCTTCATGCATCTCGGATTCAAAAATTTTCACTACAGGGTTGTTAGCAAGTGGAATACATCACTTTCATTGACCATAGATTGCTTACTGACTCTTTGAATACTTTTCTCAAATTTCACAGATTAGTTTAAATGCCGGGTTTGATAATGAGGCAGATTTGGCAGGAAAATGCTCTTGGAGCGAGTTCTAACCAAAAGATATGTAATATACCTAGTTTCACTCACCGTGACATTCCGTGTTCTGAACAAGTTACATGCATCATGGATTCGAAAAACATTCTTTAATGATTTGTGAACATGTGTATTACCGAACTTTCATCCACCTTACACTGCATATTTATACATAGAATGTTTTTTCTGATTTAGTAGATTTCACCTAATGTCAGTTTTTAAATCATGCAGTTTTCTCAGAAAAATCCTCTTGGAGCGAGTTCTACCCAACAGACATTCAATTTACATAGAACCTGTCATCGTGAAGTTCCGTGTTCTGAAAAAGCTACATGCATCACGGATTCGACAAATATTCACTACAGAGTTGTTAGCATAAGGATTAACGAACTTTCATCCACCATAAAAGCCATATTGACACTTTGAATCATTTTCTCATATTTGGAAAGTTTTTCCTAATGCCAGTTTTGAAAATGAGGCAGAATTCGCAGAAAAAGCTCTTGGAGCGTGTTCTACACAAGTGACATGCATTTTACATAGATTCACTCACCGTGATATTCTGTGTCCCAAACACGCTTCATGTATCACGGATTCGACAAATATTCACTACAGAGTTGTTAGCATGCAGATTACCGAACTTTCATCCACCCTACAAGGAATAATTACACCGAGAATCTATTCATGTGAGTTCGCAGTGATTTCCTAAAGACAGTTTCGAAAATCAGGCAGATTTCTCAGGAAAAATCTCTTAGAGTGTTTTCTAACCAAGAGAAATGTAATTTACATAAACTCTCTGGCCATGAAATTCCGTGTTCCGAACATGCTACTTGCATAATGAATTCGAAAAATATTCACTACAGATTTGTTAGCATGTGGATTACCGAACTTTCATCACAATAGATTGAAAATTGATACTTAGAAGTATTTTCTCAAATTTTGCAGTGTTTTCCAAACGCTAGTTTCAAAAATGAAGCATTTACTGCAGAAAAATTCTCTTGGAGAGAGTTCTACCCAATAGAGAAGTAATTTACATTGTTTCAGTCACCGTGAAATTCCATGTTAAAAACACGGTATATGCATCTCGGATTAGAAAAAGCTTCTTTAATATGTTGTGAAAATGTGGATTACCGATCTTTCTTCCAACATAAAGGCATATTTACACCTAGAAATATTTACTCTCATTTTGAAGCATTCTCCAAATTTCAAATTCGATAATCATGCAATTTTCGCAGAAAAATTCTATTCTAGCTAGTTCTACCCAATAGAATTTTAATTTAAATTGTGTCATTACGGTGAAATTCCATTTCAAAAAGCGCTACATGAATCACGGTTTGAAAAATCATTACTACACTGTTATTAACATGTGGATTACCGGACTTTCATTCACCATTCAATGCATATTGACACTTAGAAGCATTTTCTAAGATTTCACAGGGTTCTCCTAATGGCAGTTTTGAAAATGAGGCACATTTCGCAGAAAAAACTCTTCAAGCGAGTTCTACCAAATAGACATGTAATTTACATTGTTTCCTTCAATATGACACACTGTATTCCGTACACGTTACATGCATCACGAATTTGACAAACATTCTCTAATGAGTGTGATCATGTGGATTACCAAAATTTCATTCACCATACAAGGCATATTTATCCCTAGATGTTGTTATTCTGATTTCGCAGGTTTTCCCTAACATCCACTTCCGAAAATCATGAAATTTTCGCAGAAAAATTCAATTCAAGCGAGTTCTATCCAGTAGAATTGTTATTTTCCGAGTTTCACTCACCGAGACATTCCGTGTTCAAAAAACGTTACATTAATCACGGCTTTGACAAACATTATTTAATGACCGTGACCATGTGGATTACCGATATTTTAAACACAATACAAGACATATTTACACCTAGAAATATTTAATTACATTTCGCAGATTTTTCCTAAATTCAGTTACGAAAATCAGGCAGTTTTCGCAGAAAAATTCTCTTGCTGCATGTTCGATCCAATACACATCCCATTTTCATAGATACCGTCACCGTAACATCCCGTGTTCCGAAAAAGTTACATGCACCATGGATTCAACAAATATTCACTAATGAGTTGTTAGAATGTGAATTACACATCTTTAATAAACCATTGAAGACATATTGTCACCTTAAAGCTTTTGCTCAGGTTTTGCAGTGTTTTCATAACACCAGTTTCCAAACAGAGGTAGATTTTACAGTAAAATGCTCCTGGAGCGGGTTCTCACCAATAGATATTTAATTTACCTATTTTCCTTCAACGTGACATTCCGTGTACCGAACAAACTATATACATCACGGATTTGAGAAACATTTTTAATGAGTTGTGTACATGTGTATTACAGATCTTTCATCCACCATACAAGGCATATTTACACCTAGAAACATTAACTCTGAGTTTGCAGCTTTTTCCTAATAGCAGTTTCAAAATCAGGCAGTTTCCTAAGGAAAAAACTGTTGGAGCGTGTTCTACCCAATAGATATGTAAATTACATAGATTCTCCCGCTGTGAAATTCCGTGTTTCGCACACGCTACATGCAGATAGGATTCGACAAAAATACACTACAGAGTTGTTTGCATGTGGATTACAGGACTTTCATCACAATACAAGGCATATTGATGCTTAGAAGCATTTTCTCTGATTTCACAGAGCTTTCCAAATGCCAGTTTCGAAACTGAGGCAGATTTCACGGCAAAAACCTCTTGGAGCGTGTTCAAAACAATAGACATTTAATTTACATGGATTCGCACACCATGATATTCCGTGTTCCGAACACGCTTCATGCATCTCGGATTCAAAAATTTTCACTACAGGGTTGTTAGCAAGTGGAATACATCACTTTCATTGACCATAGATTGCTTACTGACTCTTTGAATACTTTTCTCAGATTTCACAGATTAGGTTAAATGCCGGGTTTGATAATGAGGCAGATTTGGCAGGAAAATGCTCTTGGAGCGAGTTCTAACCAAAAGATATGTAATATACCTAGTTTCACTCACCGTGACATTCCGTGTTCTGAACAAGTTACATGCATCATGGATTCGAAAAACATTCTTTAATGAGTTGTGAACATGTGTATTACCGAACTTTCATCCACCTTACACTGCATATTTATACATAGAATGTTTTTTCTGATTTAGTAGATTTCACCTAATGTCAGTTTTTAAATCATGCAGTTTTCTCAGAAAAATCCTCTTGGAGCGAGTTCTACCCAACAGACATTCAATTTACATAGAACCTGTCATCGTGAAGTTCCGTGTTCTGAAAAAGCTACATGCATCACGGATTCGACAAATATTCACTACAGAGTTGTTAGCATAAGGATTAACGAACTTTCATCCACCATAAAAGCCATATTGACACTTTGAATCATTTTCTCATATTTGGAAAGTTTTTCCTAATGCCAGTTTTGAAAATGAGGCAGAATTCGCAGAAAAAGCTCTTGGAGCGTGTTCTACACAAGTGACATGCATTTTACATAGATTCACTCACCGTGATATTCTGTGTCCCAAACACGCTTCATGTATCACGGATTCGACAAATATTCACTACAGAGTTGTTAGCATGCAGATTACCGAACTTTCATCCACCCTACAAGGAATAATTACACCGAGAATCTATTCATGTGAGTTCGCAGTGATTTCCTAAAGACAGTTTCGAAAATCAGGCAGATTTCTCAGGAAAAATCTCTTAGAGTGTTTTCTAACCAAGAGAAATGTAATTTACATAAACTCTCTGGCCATGAAATTCCGTGTTCCGAACATGCTACTTGCATAATGAATTCGAAAAATATTCACTACAGATTTGTTAGCATGTGGATTACCGAACTTTCATCACAATAGATTGAAAATTGATACTTAGAAGTATTTTCTCAAATTTTGCAGTGTTTTCCAAACGCTAGTTTCAAAAATGAAGCATTTACTGCAGAAAAATTCTCTTGGAGAGAGTTCTACCCAATAGAGAAGTAATTTACATTGTTTCAGTCACCGTGAAATTCCATGTTAAAAACACGGTATATGCATCTCGGATTAGAAAAAGCTTCTTTAATATGTTGTGAAAATGTGGATTACCGAACTTTCTTCCAACATAAAGGCATATTTACACCTAGAAATATTTACTCTCATTTTGAAGCATTCTCCAAATTTCAGATTCGATAATCATGCAATTTTCGCAGAAAAATTCTATTCTAGCTAGTTCTACCCAATAGAATTTTAATTTAAATTGTGTCATTACGGTGAAATTCCATTTCAAAAAGCGCTACATGAATCACGGTTTGAAAAATCATTACTACACTGTTATTAACATGTGGATTACCGGACTTTCATTCACCATTCAATGCATATTGACACTTAGAAGCATTTTCTAAGATTTCACAGGGTTCTCCTAATGGCAGTTTTGAAAATGAGGCACATTTCGCAGAAAAAACTCTTCAAGCGAGTTCTACCAAATAGACATGTAATTTACATTGTTTCCTTCAATATGACACACTGTATTCCGTACACGTTACATGCATCACGAATTCGACAAACATTCTCTAATGAGTGTGAGCATGTGGATTACCAAAATTTCATTCACCATACAAGGCATATTTACACCTAGATGTAGTTATTCTGATTTCGCAGGTTTTCCCTAACATCCACTTCTGAAAATCATGAAATTTTCACAGAAAAATTCAATTCAATCGAGTTCTATCCAGTAGAATTGTTATTTTCCGAGTTTCACTCACCGAGACACTTCGTGTTCAAAAAACGTTACATTAATCACGGCTTTGACAAACATTATTTGATGACCATGAGCATGTGGATTACCGATGTTTCAACCACAATACAAGGCATATTCACACCTAGAAACATTTACTTAAATTTCACAGATTTTTCCTAATTTCAGTTATGAAAATCAGGCAGTTTTCGCAGAAAAATTCTCTTGCTGCATGTTCGATCCAATAGACACCCCATTTTCATAGATACCGTCACCGTAACATCCCGTGTTCCGAAAAAGTTACATGCACCATGGATTCAACAAATATTCACTGCTGAGTTGTTAGAATGTGAATTACACATCTTTAATAAACCATTGAAGACATTGTCACCTTAAAATTTTGCTCAGATTTTGCAGTGTTTTCATAACACCAGTTTCCAAACAGAGGTAGATTTTACAGTAAAATGCTCCTGGAGCGGTTTCTCACCAATAGATATGTAATTTACATGGTTTCCATCAATGTGACATTCCGTGTACTGAATACACTACATTCATCACGGATTTGAGAAACATTTTTAATGAGTTGTGTACATGTGTATTACAGAACTTTCATCCACCATACAAGGCATATTTACACCTAGAAACATTAACTCTGAGTTTGCAGCTTTTTCCTAATAGCAGTTTCAAAATCAGGCAGTTTCCTAAGGAAAAAACTGTTGGAGCGTGTTCTACCCAATAGATATGTAAATTACATAGATTCTCCCGCTGTGAAATTCCGTGTTTCGCACACGCTACATGCAGATAGGATTCGACAAAAATACACTACAGAGTTGTTTGCATGTGGATTACAGGACTTTCATCACAATACAAGGCATATTGATGCTTAGAAGCATTTTCTCTGATTTCACAGAGCTTTCCAAATGCCAGTTTCGAAACTGAGGCAGATTTCACGGCAAAAACCTCTTGGAGCGTGTTCAAAACAATAGACATTTAATTTACATGGATTCGCACACCATGAAATTCCGTGTTCCGAACACGCTTCATGCATCTCGGATTCAAAAAGTTTCACTACAGGGTTGTTAGCAAGTGGAATACATCACTTTCATTGACCATAGATTGCTTACTGACTCTTTGAATACTTTTCTCAGATTTCACAGATTAGTTTAAATGCCAGGTTTGATAATGAGGCAGATTTGGCAGGAAAATGCTCTTGGAGCGAGTTCTAACCAAAAGATATGTAATATACCTAGTTTCACTCACCGTGACATTCCGTGTTCTGAACAAGTTACATGCATCATGGATTCGAAAAACATTCTTTAATGAGTTGTGAACATGTGTATTACCGAACTTTCATCCACCTTACACTGCATATTTATACATAGAATGTTTTTTCTGATTTAGTAGATTTCACCTAATGTCAGTTTTTAAATCATGCAGTTTTCTCAGAATAATCCTCTTGGAGCGAGTTATACCCAACAGACATTCAATTTACATAGAACCTGTCATCGTGATGTTCCGTGTTCCGAAAAAGCTACATGCATCACGGATTCGACAAATATTCACTACAGAGTTGTTAGCATAAGGATTAACGAACTTTCATCCACCATAAAAGCCATATTGACACTTTGAATCATTTTCTCATATTTGGAAAGTTTTTCCTAATGCCAGTTTTGAAAATGAGGCAGAATTCGCAGAAAAAGCTCTTGGAGCGTGTTCTACACAAGTGACATGCATTTTACATAGATTCACTCACCGTGATATTCTGTGTCCCAAACACGCTTCATGTATCACGGATTCGACAAATATTCACTACAGAGTTGTTAGCATGCAGATTATCGAACTTTCATCCACCCTACAAGGAATAATTACACCAAGAATCTATTCATGTGAGTTCGCAGTGATTTCCTAAAGACAGTTTCGAAAATCAGGCAGATTTCTCAGGAAAAATCTCTTAGAGTGTTTTCTAACCAAGAGAAATGTAATTTACATAAAATCTCTGGCCATGAAATTCCGTGTTCCGAACATGCTACTTGCATAATGAATTCAAAAAATATTCACTACAGATTTGTTAGCATGTGGATTACCGAACTTTCATCACAATAGATTGAAAATTGATACTTAGAAGTATTTTCTCAAATTTTGCAGTGTTTTCCAAACGCTAGTTTCAAAAATGAAGCATTTACTGCAGAAAAATTCTCTTGGAGAGAGTTCTACCCAATAGAGAAGTAATTTACATTGTTTCAGTCACCGTGAAATTCCATGTTAAAAACACGGTATATGCATCACGGATTAGAAAAAGCTTCTTTAATATGTTGTGAAAATGTGGATTAACGAACTTTCTTCCAACATAAAGGCATATTTACACCTAGAAATATTTACTCTCATTTTGAAGCATTCTCCAAATTTCAGATTCGATAATCATGCAATTTTCGCAGAAAAATTCTATTCTAGCTAGTTCTACCCAATAGAATTTTAATTTAAATTGTGTCATTACGGTGAAATTCCATTTCAAAAAGCGCTACATGAATCACGGTTTGAAAAATCATTACTACACTGTTATTAACATGTGGATTACCGGACTTTCATTCACCATTCAATGCATATTGACACTTAGAAGCATTTTCTAAGATTTCACAGGGTTCTCCTAATGGCAGTTTTGAAAATGAGGCACATTTCGCAGAAAAAACTCTTCAAGCGAGTTCTACCAAATAGACATGTAATTTACATTGTTTCCTTCAATATGACACACTGTATTCCGTACACGTTACATGCATCACGAATTCGACAAACATTCTCTAATGAGTGTGATCATGTGGATTACCAAAATTTCATTCACCATACAAGGCATATTTATCCCTAGATGTTGTTATTCTGATTTCGCAGGTTTTCCCTAACATCCACTTCCGAAAATCATGAAATTTTCGCAGAAAAATTCAATTCAAGCGAGTTCTATCCAGTAGAATTGTTATTTTTCGAGTTTCACTCACCGAGACATTCCGTGTTCAAAAAACGTTACATTAATCACGGCTTTGACAAACATTATTTAATGACCGTGACCATGTGGATTACCGATATTTTAAACACAATACAAGACATATTTACACCTAGAAATATTTAATTACATTTCGCAGATTTTTCCTAAATTCAGTTACGAAAATCAGGCAGTTTTCGCAGAAAAATTCTCTTGCTGCATGTTCGATCCAATACACATCCCATTTTCATAGATACCGTCACCGTAACATCCCGTGTTCCGAAAAAGTTACATGCACCATGGATTCAACAAATATTCACTAATGAGTTGTTAGAATGTGAATTATACATCTTTAATAAACCATTGAAGACATATTGTCACCTTAAAGCTTTTGCTCAGGTTTTGCAGTGTTTTCATAACACCAGTTTCCAAACAGAGGTAGATTTTACAGTAAAATGCTCCTGGAGCGGGTTCTCACCAATAGATATTTAATTTACCTATTTTCCTTCAACGTGACATTCCGTGTACCGAACAAACTATATACATCACGGATTTGAGAAACATTTTTAATGAGTTGTGTACATGTGTATTACAGATCTTTCATCCACCATACAAGGCATATTTACACCTAGAAACATTAACTCTGAGTTTGCAGCTTTTTCCTAATAGCAGTTTCAAAATCAGGCAGTTTCCTAAGGAGAAAACTGTTGGAGCGTGTTCTACCCAATAGATATGTAAATTACATAAATTCTCCCGCTGTGAAATTCCGTGTTTCGCACACGCTACATGCAGATAGGATTCGACAAAAATACACTACAGAGTTGTTTGCATGTGGATTACAGGACTTTCATCACAATACAAGGCATATTGATGCTTAGAAGCATTTTCTCTGATTTCACAGAGATTTACAAATGACAGTTTCGAAACTGAGGCAGATTTCAAGGCAAAACCTCTTGGAGCGTGTTCAAAACAATAGACATTTAATTTACATGGATTCGCACACCATGAATTTCCGTGTTCCGAACACGCTTCATGCATCTCGGATTCAAAAATTTTCACTACAGAGTTGTTAGCAAGTGGAATACATCACTTTCATTGACCATAGATTGCTTACTGACTCTTTGAATACTTTTCTCAGATTTCACAGATTAGTTTAAATGCCAGGTTTGATAATGAGGCAGATTTGGCAGGAAAATGCTCTTGGAGCGAGTTCTAACCAAAAGATATGTAATATACCTAGTTTCACTCACCGTGACATTCCGTGTTCTGAACAAGTTACATGCATCACGGATTCGAAAAACATTCTTTAATGAGTTGTGAACATGTGTATTACCGAACTTTCATCCACCTTAAAATGCATAAATATACATAGAATGTTTTTTCTGATTTAGTAGATTTCACCTAATGTCAGTTTTTAAATCATGCATTTTTCGCAGAAAAATCCTCTTGGAGCGAGTTCTACCCAATAGACATTCAATTTACATAGAACCTGTCATCGTGAAATTCCGTGTTCCGAAAAAGATACATGCATCACGGATTCGACAAATATTCCCTACAGAGTTGTTAGCATAAGGATTAACGAACTTTCATCCACCATAAAAGCCATATTGACACTTTGAATCATTTTCTCATATTTCGAAAGTTTTTTCTAATGCCAGTTTTGAAAATGAGGCAGAATTCGCAGAAAAAGCTCTTGGAGCGTGTTCTACCCAAGTGACATGCATTTTACATAGATTCACTCACCGTGATATTCTGTGTCCCAAACACGCTTCATGTATCCCGGATTCGACAAATATTCACTACAGAGTTGTTAGTATGCAGATTACCGAACTTTCATCCACCATACCAGGCATATTTACACCGAGAATCTATTCATCTGAGTTCGCAGTGTTTTCCTAAAGACAGTTTCGAAAATCAGGCAGATTTCTCAGGAAAAATCTCTTGGAGTGATTTCTAACCAAGAGAAATGTAATTTATATAATCTCCCTGGCCATGAAATTCCGTGTTCCGAACATGCTACATGCATAATGGATTCGAAAAATATTCTCTACAGATTTTTTAGCATGTGGATTACCGAACTTTCATCACAATAGTTTGAATATTGATACTTAGAAGTATTTTCTCAGATTTTGCTGCGTTTTCCAAACGCCAGTTTAAAAAATAATGCAGTTTTCACAGAAAAATACTCTTGGAGCGAATTCTAACCAATAGAGGAGTAATTTACATTGTTTCAGTCACCGTGAAATTCCATGTTAAAAACACGGTATATGCATCACGGATTAGAAAAAGCTTTTTTAATAAGTTGTGAAAATGTGGATTACCGAACTTTCTTCCAACATAAAGGCATATTTACACCTAGAAATATTTACTCTCATTTTGAAGCATTCTCCAAATTTCAGATTCGATAATCATGCAATTTTCGCAGAAAAATTCTATTCTAGCTAGTTCTACCCAATAGAATTTTAATTTAAATTGTGTCATTACGGTGAAATTCCATTTCAAAAAGCGCTACATGAATCACGGTTTGAAAAATCATTACTACACTGTTATTAACATGTGGATTACCGGACTTTCATTCACCATTCAATGCATATTGACACTTAGAAGCATTTTCTAAGATTTCACAGGGTTCTCCTAATGGCAGTTTTGAAAATGAGGCACATTTCGCAGAAAAATTCTCTTCAAGCGAGTTCTACCAAATAGACATGTAATTTACATTGTTTCCTTCAATATGACACACTGTATTCCGTACACGTTACATGCATCACGAATTCAACAAACATTCTCTAATGAGTGTGAGCATGTGGATTACCAAAATTTCATTCACCATACAAGGCATATTTACACCTAGATGTAGTTATTCTGATTTCGCTGGTTTTCCCTAACAGCCACTTCTGAAAATCATGAAATTTTCACAGAAAAATTCAATTCAATCGAGTTCTATCCAGTAGAATTGTTATTTTCCGAGTTTCACTCACCGAGACACTTCGTGTTCAAAAAACGTTACATTAATCACGGCTTTGACAAACATTATTTGATGACCATGAGCATGTGGATTACCGATGTTTCAACCACAATACAAGGCATATTCACACCTAGAAACATTTACTTAAATTTCATAGATTTTTCCTAATTTCAGTTATGAAAATCAGGCAGTTTTCGCAGAAAAATTCTCTTGCTGCATGTTCGATCCAATAGACACCCCATTTTCATAGATACCGTCACCGTAACATCCCGTGTTCCGAAAAAGTTACATGCACCATGGATTCAACAAATATTCACTGCTGAGTTGTTAGAATGTGAATTACACATCTTTAATAAACCATTGAAGACATTGTCACCTTAAAATTTTGCTCAGATTTTGCAGTGTTTTCATAACACCAGTTTCCAAACAGAGGTAGATTTTACAGTAAAATGCTCCTGGAGCGGTTTCTCACCAATAGATATGTAATTTACATGGTTTCCATCAATGTGACATTCCGTGTACTGAATACACTACATTCATCACGGATTTGAGAAACATTTTTAATGAGTTGTGTACATGTGTATTACAGAACTTTCATCCACCATACAAGGCATATTTACACCTAGAAACATTAACTCTGAGTTTGCAGCTTTTTCCTAATAGCAGTTTCAAAATCAGGCAGTTTCCTAAGGAAAAAACTGTTGGAGCGTGTTCTACCCAATAGATATGTAAATTACATAGATTCTCCCGCTGTGAAATTCCGTGTTTCGCACACGCTACATGCAGATAGGATTCGACAAAAATACACTACAGAGTTGTTTGCATGTGGATTACAGGACTTTCATCACAATACAAGGCATATTGATGCTTAGAAGCATTTTCTCTGATTTCACAGAGCTTTCCAAACGCCAGTTTCTAAACTGAGGCAGATTTCACGGCAAAAACCTCTTGGAGCGTGTTCAAAACAATAGACATTTAATTTACATGGATTCGCACACCATGAAATTCCGTGTTCCGAACACGCTTCATGCATCTCGGATTCAAAAATTTTCACTACAGGGTTGTTAGCAAGTGGAATACATCACTTTCATTGACCATAGATTGCTTACTGACTCTTTGAATACTTTTCTCAGATTTCACAGATTAGTTTAAATGCCGGGTTTGATAATGAGGCAGATTTGGCAGGAAAATGCTCTTGGAGCGAGTTCTAACCAAAAGATATGTAATATACCTAGTTTCACTCACCGTGACATTCCGTGTTCTGAACAAGTTACATGCATCATGGATTCGAAAAACATTCTTTAATGATTTGTGAACATGTGTATTACCGAACTTTCATCCACCTTACACTGCATATTTATACATAGAATGTTTTTTCTGATTTAGTAGATTTCACCTAATGTCAGTTTTTAAATCATGCAGTTTTCTCAGAAAAATCCTCTTGGAGCGAGTTCTACCCAACAGACATTCAATTTACATAGAACCTGTCATCGTGAAGTTCCGTGTTCCCAAAAAGCTACATGCATCACGGATTCGACAAATATTCACTACAGAGTTGTTAGCATAAGGATTAACGAACTTTCATCCACCATAAAAGCCATATTGACACTTTGAATCATTTTCTCATATTTGGAAAGTTTTTCCTAATGCCAGTTTTGAAAATGAGGCTGAATTCGCAGAAAAAGCTCTTGGAGCGTGTTCTACACAAGTGACATGCATTTTACATAGATTCACTCACCGTGATATTCTGTGTCCCAAACACGCTTCATGTATCACGGATTCGACAAATATTCACTACAGAGTTGTTAGCATGCAGATTACCGAACTTTCATCCACCCTACAAGGCATAATTACACCGAGAATCTGTTCATGTGAGTTCGCAGTGATTTCCTAAAAACAGTTTCGAAAATCAGGCAGATTTCTCAGGAAAAATCTCTTGGAGTGATTTCTAACCAAGAGAAATGTAATTTACTTAAAATCCCTGGCCATGAAATTCCGTGTTCCGAACATGCTACATGCATAATGGATTCGAAAAATATTCTCTACGGATTTGTTAGCATGTGGATTACCGAACTTTCATCACAATAGATTGAAAATTGATACTTAGAATTATTTTCTCAAATTTTGCAGTGTTTTCCAAACGCCAGTTTCAAAAATGAAGCATTTATTGCAGAAAAATTCTCTTGGAGAGAATACTACCCAATAGAGAAGTAATTTACATTGTTTAAGTCACCGTGAAATTCCATGTTAAAAACACGGTATATGCATCACGGATTAGAAAAAGCTTCTTTAATATGTTGTGAAAATGTGGATTACCGAACTTTCTTTCAACATAAAGGCATATTTACACCTAGAAATATTTACTCTCATTTTGAAGCATTCTCCAAATTTCAGATTCGATAATCATGCAATTTTCGCAGAAAAATTCTATTCTAGCTAGTTCTACCCAATAGAATTTTAATTTAAATTGTGTCATTACGGTGAAATTCCATTTCAAAAAGCGCTACATGAATCACGGTTTGAAAAATCATTACTACACTGTTATTAACATGTGGATTACCGGACTTTCATTCACCATTCAATGCATATTGACACTTAGAAGCATTTTCTAAGATTTCACAGGGTTCTCCTAATGGCAGTTTTGAAAATGAGGCACATTTCGCAGAAAAAACTCTTCAAGCGAGTTCTACCCAATAGACATGTAACTTACATTGTTTCCTTCAATATGACACTCTGTATTCCGTACACGTTACATGCATCACGAATTGGACAAACATTCTCTAATGAGTGTGAGCATGTGGATTACCAAAATTTCATTCACCATACAAGGCATATTTACACCTAGATGTAGTTATTCTGATTTCGCAGGTTTTCCCTAACATCCACTTCTGAAAATCATGAAATTTTCACAGAAAAATTCAATTCAATCGAGTTCTATCCAGTAGAATTGTTATTTTCCGTGTTTCACTCACCGAGACACTTCGTGTTCAAAAAACGTTACATTAATCACGGCTTTGACAAACATTATTTGATGACCATGAGCATGTGGATTACCGATGTTTCAACCACAATACAAGGCATATTCACACCTAGAAACATTTACTTAAATTTCACAGATTTTTCCTAATTTCAGTTATGAAAATCAGGCAGTTTTCGCAGAAAAATTCTCTTGCTGCATGTTCGATCCAATAGACACCCCATTTTCATAGATACCGTCACCGTAACATCCCGTATTCCGAAAAAGTTACATGCACCATGGATTCAACAAATATTCACTGCTGAGTTGTTAGAATGTGAATTACACATCTTTAATAAACCATTGAAGACATTGTCACCTTAAAATTTTGCTCAGATTTTGCAGTGTTTTCATAACACCAGTTTCCAAACAGAGGTAGATTTTACAGTAAAATGCTCCTGGAGCGGTTTCTCACCAATAGATATGTAATTTACATAGTTTCCATCAATGTGACATTCCGTGTACTGAATACACTACATTTATCACGGATTTGAGAAACATTTTTAATGAGTTGTGTACATGTGTATTACAGAACTTTCATCCACCATACAAGGCATATTTACACCTAGAAACATTAACTCTGAGTTTGCAGCTTTTTCCTAATAGCAGTTTCAAAATCAGGCAGTTTCCTAAGGAAAAAACTGTTGGAGCGTGTTCTACCCAATAGATATGTAAATTACATAGATTCTCCCGCTGTGAAATTCCGTGTTTCGCACACGCTACATGCAGATAGGATTCGACAAAAATACACTACAGAGTTGTTTGCATGTGGATTACAGGACTTTCATCACAATACAAGGCATATTGATGCTTAGAAGCATTTTCTCTGATTTCACAGAGCTTTCCAAATGCCAGTTTCTAAACTGAGGCAGATTTCACGGCAAAAACCTCTTGGAGCGTGTTCAAAACAATAGACATTTAATTTACATGGATTCGCACACCATGAAATTCCGTGTTCTGAACACGCTTCATGCATCTCGGATTCAAAAATTTTCACTACAGGGTTGTTAGCAAGTGGAATACATCACTTTCATTGACCATAGATTGCTTACTGACTCTTTGAATACTTTTCTCAGATTTCACAGATTAGTTTAAATGCCGGGTTTGATAATGAGGCAGATTTGGCAGGAAAATGCTCTTGGAGCGAGTTCTAACCAAAAGATATGTAATATACCTAGTTTCACTCACCGTGACATTCCGTGTTCTGAACAAGTTACATGCATCATGGATTCGAAAAACATTCTTTAATGAGTTGTGAACATGTGTATTACCGAACTTTCATCCACCTTACACTGCATATTTATACATAGAATGTTTTTTCTGATTTAGTAGATTTCACCTAATGTCAGTTTTTAAATCATGCAGTTTTCTCAGAAAAATCCTCTTGGAGCGAGTTCTACCCAACAGACATTCAATTTACATAGAACCTGTCATCGTGAAGTTCCGTGTTCCCAAAAAGCTACATGCATCACGGATTCGACAAATATTCACTACAGAGTTGTTAGCATAAGGATTAACGAACTTTCATCCACCATAAAAGCCATATTGACACTTTGAATCATTTTCTCATATTTGGAAAGTTTTTCCTAATGCCAGTTTTGAAAATGAGGCAGAATTCGCAGAAAAAGCTCTTGGAGCGTGTTCTACACAAGTGACATGCATTTTACATAGATTCACTCACCGTGATATTCTGTGTCCCAAACACGCTTCATGTATCACAGATTCGACAAATATTCACTACAGAGTTGTTAGCATGCAGATTACCGAACTTTCATCCACCCTACAAGGAATAATTACACCGAGAATCTATTCATGTGAGTTCGCAGTGATTTCCTAAAGACAGTTTCGAAAATCAGGCAGATTTCTCAGGAAAAATCTCTTAGAGTGTTTTCTAACCAAGAGAAATGTAATTTACATAAACTCTCTGGCCATGAAATTCCGTGTTCCGAACATGCTACTTGCATAATGAATTCGAAAAATATTCACTACAGATTTGTTAGCATGTGGATTACCGAACTTTCATCACAATAGATTGAAAATTGATACTTAGAAGTATTTTCTCAAATTTTGCAGTGTTTTCCAAACGCTAGTTTCAAAAATGAAGCATTACTGCAGAAAAATTCTCTTGGAGAGAGTTCTACCCAATAGAGAAGTAATTTACATTGTTTCAGTCACCGTGAAATTCCATGTTAAAAACACGGTATATGCATCACGGATTAGAAAAAGCTTCTTTAATATGTTGTGAAAATGTGGATTACCGAACTTTCTTCCAACATAAAGGCATATTTACACCTAGAAATATTTACTCTCATTTTGAAGCATTCTCCAAATTTCAGATTCGATAATCATGCAATTTTCGCAGAAAAATTCTATTCTAGCTAGTTCTACCCAGTAGAATTTTAATTTAAATTGTGTCATTACGGTGAAATTCCATTTCAAAAAGCGCTACATGAATCACGGTTTGAAAAATCATTACTACACTGTTATTAACATGTGGATTACCGGACTTTCATTCACCATTCAATGCATATTGACACTTAGAAGCATTTTCTAAGATTTCACAGGGTTCTCCTAATGGCAGTTTTGAAAATGAAGCACATTTCGCAGAGAAATACTCTTCAAGCGAGTTCTACCCAACAGACATGTAATTTACATTGTTTCCTTCAATATGACACACTGTATTCCGTACACGTTACATGCATCACGAATTCGACAAACATTCTCTAACGAGTGTGATCATGTGGATTACCAAAATTTCATTCACCATACAAGGCATATTTATCCCTAGATGTTGTTATTCTGATTTCGCAGGTTTTCCCTAACATCCACTTCCGAAAATCATGAAATTTTCGCAGAAAAATTCAATTCAAGCGAGTTCTATCCAGTAGAATTGTTATTTTCCGAGTTTCACTCACCGAGACATTCCGTGTTCAAAAAACGTTACATTAATCACGGCTTTGACAAACATTATTTAATGACCGTGACCATGTGGATTACCGATATTTTAAACACAATACAAGACATATTTACACCTAGAAATATTTAATTACATTTCGCAGATTTTTCCTAAATTCAGTTACGAAAATCAGGCAGTTTTCGCAGAAAAATTCTCTTGCTGCATGTTCGATCCAATACACATCCCATTTTCATAGATACCGTCACCGTAACATCCCGTGTTCCGAAAAAGTTACATGCACCATGGATTCAACAAATATTCACTAATGAGTTGTTAGAATGTGAATTACACATCTTTAATAAACCATTGAATACATATTGTCACCTTAAAGCTTTTGCTCAGGTTTTGCAGTGTTTTCATAACACCAGTTTCCAAACAGAGGTAGATTTTACAGTAAAATGCTCCTGGAGCGGGTTCTCACCAATAGATATGTAATTTACCTATTTTCCTTCAACGTGACATTCCGTGTACCGAACAAACTCTATACATCACGGATTTGAGAAACATTTTTAATGAGTTGTGTACATGTGTATTACAGATCTTTCATCCACCATACAAGGCATATTTACACCTAGAAACATTAACTCTGAGTTTGCAGCTTTTTCCTAATAGCAGTTTCAAAATCAGGCAGTTTCCTAAGGAAAAAACTGTTGGAGCGTGTTCTACCCAATAGATATGTAAATTACATAAATTCTCCCGCTGTGAAATTCCGTGTTTCGCACACGCTACATGCAGATAGGATTCGACAAAAATACACTACAGAGTTGTTTGCATGTGGATTACAGGACTTTCATCACAATACAAGGCATATTGATGCTTAGAAGCATTTTCTCTGATTTCACAGAGATTTACAAATGACAGTTTCGAAACTGAGGCAGATTTCAAGGCAAAACCTCTTGGAGCGTGTTCAAAACAATAGACATTTAATTTACATGGATTCGCACACCATGAATTTCCGTGTTCCGAACACGCTTCATGCATCTCGGATTCAAAAATTTTCACTACAGGGTTGTTAGCAAGTGGAATACATCACTTTCATTGACCATAGATTGCTTACTGACTCTTTGAATACTTTTCTCAGATTTCACAGATTAGTTTAAATGCCAGGTTTGATAATGAGGCAGATTTGGCAGGAAAATGCTCTTGGAGCGAGTTCTAACCAAAAGATATGTAATATACCTAGTTTCACTCACCGTGACATTCCGTGTTCTGAACAAGTTACATGCATCACGGATTCGAAAAACATTCTTTAATGAGTTGTGAACATGTGTATTACCGAACTTTCATCCACCTTACAATGCATAAATATACATAGAATGTTTTTTCTGATTTAGTAGATTTCACCTAATGTCAGTTTTCAAATCATGCAGTTTTCGCAGAAAAATCCTCTTGGAGCGAGTTCTACCCAATAGACATTCAATTTACATAGAACCTGTCATCGTGAAATTCCGTGTTCCGAAAAAGATACATGCATCACGGATTCGACAAATATTCCCTACAGAGTTGTTAGCATAAGGATTAACGAACTTTCATCCACCATAAAAGCCATATTGACACTTTGAATCATTTTCTCATATTTCGAAAGTTTTTTCTAATGCCAGTTTTGAAAATGAGGCAGAATTCGCAGAAAAAGCTCTTGGAGCGTGTTCTACCCAAGTGACATGCATTTTACATAGATTCACTCACCGTGATATTCTGTGTCCCAAACACGCTTCATGTATCTCGGATTCGACAAATATTCACTACAGAGTTGTTAGCATGCAGATTACCGAACTTTCATCCACCATACCAGGCATATTTACACCGAGAATCTATTCATCTGAGTTCGCAGTGTTTTCCTAAAGACAGTTTCGAAAATCAGGCAGATTTCTCAGGAAAAATCTCTTGGAGTGATTTCTAACCAAGAGAAATGTAATTTATATAATCTCCCTGGCCATGAAATTCCGTGTTCCGAACATGCTACATGCATAATGGATTCGAAAAATATTCTCTACAGATTTTTTAGCATGTGGATTACCGAACTTTCATCACAATAGTTTGAATATTGATACTTAGAAGTATTTTCTCAGATTTTGCTGCGTTTTCCAAACGCCAGTTTAAAAATTAATGCAGTTTTCACAGAAAAATACTCTTGGAGCGAGTTCTAACCAATAGAGGAGTAATTTACATTGTTTCAGTCACCGTGAAATTCCATGTTAAAAACACGGTATATGCATCACGGATTAGAAAAAGCTTTTTTAATAAGTTGTGAAAATGTGGATTACCGAACTTTCTTCCAACATAAAGGCATATTTACACCTAGAAATATTTACTCTCATTTTGAAGCATTCTCCAAATTTCAGATTCGATAATCATGCAATTTTCGCAGAAAAATTCTATTCTAGCTAGTTCTACCCAATAGAATTTTAATTTAAATTGTGTCATTACGGTGAAATTCCATTTCAAAAAGCGCTACATGAATCACGGTTTGAAAAATCATTACTACACTGTTATTAACATGTGGATTACCGGACTTTCATTCACCATTCAATGCATATTGACACTTAGAAGCATTTTCTAAGATTTCACAGGGTTCTCCTAATGGCAGTTTTGAAAATGAGGCACATTTCGCAGAAAAATTCTCTTCAAGCGAGTTCTACCCAATAGACATGTAATTTACATTGTTTCCTTCAATATGACACACTGTATTCCGTACACGTTACATGCATCATGAATTCAACAAACATTCTCTAATGAGTGTGAGCATGTGGATTACCAAAATTTCATTCACCATACAAGGCATATTTACACCTAGATGTAGTTATTCTGATTTCGCAGGTTTTCCCTAACATCCACTTCTGAAAATCATGAAATTTTCGCAGAAAAATTCAATTCAATCGAGTTCTATCCAGTAGAATTGTTATTTTCCGAGTTTCACTCACCGAGACACTTCGTGTTCAAAAAACGTTACATTAATCACGGCATTGACAAACATTATTTGATGACCATGAGCATGTGGATTACCGATGTTTCAACCACAATACAAGGCATATTCACACCTAGAAACATTTACTTAAATTTCACAGATTTTTCCTAATTTCAGTTATGAAAATCAGGCAGTTTTCGCAGAAAATTTCTCTTGCTGCATGTTCGATCCAATAGACACCCCATTTTCATAGATACCGTCACCGTAACATCCCGTGTTCCGAAAAAGTTACATGCACCATGGATTCAACAAATATTCACTGCTGAGTTGTTAGAATGTGAATTACACATCTTTAATAAACCATTGAAGACATTGTCACCTTAAAATTTTGCTCAGATTTTGCAGTGTTTTCATAACACCAGTTTCCAAACAGAGGTAGATTTTACAGTAAAATGCTCCTGGAGCGGTTTCTCACCAATAGATATGTAATTTACATGGTTTCCATCAATGTGACATTCCGTGTACTGAATACACTACATTCATCACGGATTTGAGAAACATTTTTAATGAGTTGTGTACATGTGTATTACAGAACTTTCATCCACCATACAAGGCATATTTACACCTAGAAACATTAACTCTGAGTTTGCAGCTTTTTCCTAATAGCAGTTTCAAAATCAGGCAGTTTCCTAAGGAAAAAACTGTTGGAGCGTGTTCTACCCAATAGATATGTAAATTACATAGATTCTCCCGCTGTGAAATTCCGTGTTTCGCACACGCTACATGCAGATAGGATTCGACAAAAATACACTACAGAGTTGTTTGCATGTGGATTACAGGACTTTCATCACAATACAAGGCATATTGATGCTTAGAAGCATTTTCTCTGATTTCACAGAGCTTTCCAAACGCCAGTTTCTAAACTGAGGCAGATTTCACGGCAAAAACCTCTTGGAGCGTGTTCAAAACAATAGACATTTAATTTACATGGATTCGCACACCATGAAATTCCGTGTTCCGAACACGCTTCATGCATCTCGGATTCAAAAATTTTCACTACAGGGTTGTTAGCAAGTGGAATACATCACTTTCATTGACCATAGATTGCTTACTGACTCTTTGAATACTTTTCTCAGATTTCACAGATTAGTTTAAATGCCAGGTTTGATAATGAGGCAGATTTGGCAGGAAAATGCTCTTGGAGCGAGTTCTAACCAAAAGATATGTAATATACCTAGTTTCACTCACCGTGACATTCCGTGTTCTGAACAAGTTACATGCATCATGGATTCGAAAAACATTCTTTAATGAGTTGTGAACATGTGTATTACCGAACTTTCATCCACCTTACACTGCATATTTATACATAGAATGTTTTTTCTGATTTAGTAGATTTCACCTAATGTCAGTTTTTAAATCATGCAGTTTTCTCAGAAAAATCCTCTTGGAGCGAGTTCTACCCAACAGACATTCAATTTACATAGAACCTGTCATCGTGAAGTTCCGTGTTCCCAAAAAGCTACATGCATCACGGATTCGACAAATATTCACTACAGAGTTGTTAGCATAAGGATTAACGAACTTTCATCCACCATAAAAGCCATATTGACACTTTGAATCATTTTCTCATATTTGGAAAGTTTTTCCTAATGCCAGTTTTGAAAATGAGGCTGAATTCGCAGAAAAAGCTCTTGGAGCGTGTTCTACACAAGTGACATGCATTTTACATAGATTCACTCACCGTGATATTCTGTGTCCCAAACACGCTTCATGTATCACGGATTCGACAAATATTCACTACAGAGTTGTTAGCATGCAGATTACCGAACTTTCATCCACCCTACAAGGCATAATTACACCGAGAATCTGTTCATGTGAGTTCGCAGTGATTTACTAAAGACAGTTTTGAAAATCAGGCAGATTTCTCAGGAAAAATCTCTTGGAGTGATTTCTAACCAAGAGAAATGTAATTTACTTAAAATCCCTGGCCATGAAATTCCGTGTTCCGAACATGCTACATGCATAATGGATTCGAAAAATATTCTCTACGGATTTGTTAGCATGTGGATTACCGAACTTTCATCACAATAGATTGAAAATTGATACTTAGAATTATTTTCTCAAATTTTGCAGTGTTTTCCAAACGCCAGTTTCAAAAATGAAGCATTTACTGCAGAAAAATTCTCTTGGAGAGAGTTCTACCCAATAGAGAAGTAATTTACATTGTTTCAGTCACCGTGAAATTCCATGTTAAAAACACGGTATATGCATCACGGATTAGAAAAAGCTTCTTTAATATGTTGTGAAAATGTGGATTACCGAACTTTCTTTCAACATAAAGGCATATTTACACATAGAAATATTTACTCTCATTTTGAAGCATTCTCCAAATTTCAGATTCGATAATCATGCAATTTTCGCAGAAAAATTCTATTCTAGCTAGTTCTACCCAATAGAATTTTAATTTAAATTGTGTCATTACGGTGAAATTCCATTTCAAAAAGCGCTACATGAATCACGGTTTGAAAAATCATTACTACACTGTTATTAACATGTGGATTACCGGACTTTCATTCACCATTCAATGCATATTGACACTTAGAAGCATTTTCTAAGATTTCACAGGGTTCTCCTAATGGCAGTTTTGAAAATGAGGCACATTTCGCAGAAAAAACTCTTCAAGCGAGTTCTACCCAATAGACATGTAACTTAGATTGTTTCCTTCAATATGACACTCTGTATTCCGTACACGTTACATGCATCACGAATTCGACAAACATTATCTAATGAGTGTGAGCATGTGGATTACCAAAATTTCATTCACCATACAAGGCATATTTACACCTAGATGTAGTTATTCTGATTTCGCAAGTTTTCCCTAACATCCACTTCTGAAAATCATGAAATTTTCACAGAAAAATTCAATTCAAGCGAGTTCTATCCAGTAGAATTGTTATTTTCCGAGTTTCACTCACCGAGACACTTCGTGTTCAAAAAACGTTACATTAATCACGGCTTTGACAAACATTATTTGATGACCATGAGCATGTGGATTACCGATGTTTCAACCACAATACAAGGCATATTCACACCTAGAAACATTTACTTAAATTTCACAGATTTTTCCTAATTTCAGTTATGAAAATCAGGCAGTTTTCGCAGAAAAATTCTCTTGCTGCATGTTCGATCCAATAGACACCCCATTTTCATAGATACCGTCACCGTAACATCCCGTGTTCCGAAAAAGTTACATGCACCATGGATTCAACAAATATTCACTGCTGAGTTGTTAGAATGTGAATTACACATCTTTAATAAACCATTGAAGACATTGTCACCTTAAAACTTTGCTCAGATTTTGCAGTGTTTTCATAACACCAGTTTCCAAACAGAGGTAGATTTTACAGTAAAATGCTCCTGGAGCGGTTTCTCACCAATAGATATGTAATTTACATAGTTTCCATCAATGTGACATTCCGTGTACTGAATACACTACATTCATCACGGATTTGAGAAACATTTTTAATGAGTTGTGTACATGTGTATTACAGAACTTTCATCCACCATACAAGGCATATTTACACCTAGAAACATTAACTCTGAGTTTGCAGCTTTTTCCTAATAGCAGTTTCAAAATCAGGCAGTTTCCTAAGGAAAAAACTGTTGGAGCGTGTTCTACCCAATAGATATGTAAATTACATAGATTCTCCCGCTGTGAAATTCCGTGTTTCGCACACGCTACATGCAGATAGGATTCGACAAAAATACACTACAGAGTTGTTTGCATGTGGATTACAGGACTTTCATCACAATACAAGGCATATTGATGCTTAGAAGCATTTTCTCTGATTTCACAGAGCTTTCCAAACGCCAGTTTCTAAACTGAGGCAGATTTCACGGCAAAAACCTCTTGGAGCGTGTTCAAAACAATAGACATTTAATTTACATGGATTCGCACACCATGAAATTCCGTGTTCCGAACACGCTTCATGCATCTCGGATTCAAAAATTTTCACTACAGGGTTGTTAGCAAGTGGAATACATCACTTTCATTGACCATAGATTGCTTACTGACTCTTTGAATACTTTTCTCAGATTTCACAGATTAGTTTAAATGCCAGGTTTGATAATGAGGCAGATTTGGCAGGAAAATGCTCTTGGAGCGAGTTCTAACCAAAAGATATGTAATATACCTAGTTTCACTCACCGTGACATTCCGTGTTCTGAACAAGTTACATGCATCATGGATTCGAAAAACATTCTTTAATGAGTTGTGAACATGTGTATTACCGAACTTTCATCCACCTTACACTGCATATTTATACATAGAATGTTTTTTCTGATTTAGTAGATTTCACCTAATGTCAGTTTTTAAATCATGCAGTTTTCTCAGAAAAATCCTCTTGGAGCGAGTTCTACCCAACAGACATTCAATTTACATAGAACCTGTCATCGTGAAGTTCCGTGTTCCCAAAAAGCTACATGCATCACGGATTCGACAAATATTCACTACAGAGTTGTTAGCATAAGGATTAACGAACTTTCATCCACCATAAAAGCCATATTGACACTTTGAATCATTTTCTCATATTTGGAAAGTTTTTCCTAATGCCAGTTTTGAAAATGAGGCAGAATTCGCAGAAAAAGCTCTTGGAGCGTGTTCTACACAAGTGACATGCATTTTACATAGATTCACTCACCGTGATATTCTGTGTCCCAAACACGCTTCATGTATCACGGATTCGACAAATATTCACTACAGAGTTGTTAGCATGCAGATTACCGAACTTTCATCCACCCTACAAGGCATAATTACACCGAGAATCTGTTCATGTGAGTTCGCAGTGATTTCCTAAAGACAGTTTCGAAAATCAGGCAGATTTCTCAGGAAAAATCTCTTGGAGTGATTTCTAACCAAGAGAAATGTAATTTACTTAAAATCCCTGGCCATGAAATTCCGTGTTCCGAACATGCTACATGCATAATGGATTCGAAAAATATTCTCTACGGATTTGTTAGCATGTGGATTACCGAACTTTCATCACAATAGATTGAAAATTGATACTTAGAAGTATTTTCTCAAATTTTGCAGTGTTTTCCAAACGCCAGTTTCAAAAATGAAGCATTTACTGCAGAAAAATTCTCTTGGAGAGAATTCTACCCAATAGAGAAGTAATTTACATTGTTTCAGTCACCGTGAAATTCCATGTTAAAAACACGGTATATGCATCACGTATTAGAAAAAGATTCTTTAATATGTTGTGAAAATGTGGATTACCGAACTTTCTTTCAACATAAAGGCATATTTACACATAGAAATATTTACTCTCATTTTGAAGCATTCTCCAAATTTCAGATTCGATAATCATGCAATTTTCGCAGAAAAATTCTATTCTAGCTAGTTCTACCCAATAGAATTTTAATTTAAATTGTGTCATTACGGTGAAATTCCATTTCAAAAAGCGCTACATGAATCACGGTTTGAAAAATCATTACTACACTGTTATTAACATGTGGATTACCGGACTTTCATTCACCATTCAATGCATATTGACACTTAGAAGCATTTTCTAAGATTTCACAGGGTTCTCCTAATGGCAGTTTTGAAAATGAGGCACATTTCGCAGAAAAAACTCTTCAAGCGAGTTCTACCCAATAGACATGTAACTTACATTGTTTCCTTCAATATGACACTCTGTATTCCGTACACGTTACATGCATCACGAATTCGACAAACATTCTCTAATGAGTGTGAGCATGTGGATTACCAAAATTTCATTCACCATACAAGGCATATTTACACCTAGATGTAGTTATTCTGATTTCGCAGGTTTTCCCTAACATCCACTTCTGAAAATCATGAAATTTTCACAGAAAAATTCAATTCAATCGAGTTCTATCCAGTAGAATTGTTATTTTCCGAGTTTCACTCACCGAGACATTTCGTGTTCAAAAAACGTTACATTAATCACGGCGTTGACAAACATTATTTAATGACTGTGACCATGTGGATTACCGATGTTTCAACCACAATACAAGGCATATTCACACCTAGATACATTTACATAAATTTCACAGATTTTTCCTAAATTCAGTTATGAAAATCAGGCAATTTTCGCAGAAAAATTCTCTTGCTGCATGTTCGATCCAATAGACACCCCATTTTCATAGATACCGTCACCGTAACATCCCGTGTTCCGAAAAAGTTACATGCACCATGGATTCAACAAATATTCACTGCTGAGTTGTTAGAATGTGAATTACACATCTTTAATAAACCATTGAAGACATTGTCACCTTAAAACTTTGCTCAGATTTTGCAGTGTTTTCATAACACCAGTTTCCAAACAGAGGTAGATTTTACAGTAAAATGCTCCTGGAGCGGTTTCTCACCAATAGATATGTAATTTACATGGTTTCCATCAATGTGACATTCCGTGTACTGAATACACTACATTCATCACGGATTTGAGAAACATTTTTAATGAGTTGTGTACATGTGTATTACAGAACTTTCATCCACCATACAAGGCATATTTACACCTAGAAACATTAACTCTGAGTTTGCAGCTTTTTCCTAATAGCAGTTTCAAAATCAGGCAGTTTCCTAAGGAAAAAACTGTTGGAGCGTGTTCTACCCAATAGATATGTAAATTACATAGATTCTCCCGCTGTGAAATTCCGTGTTTCGCACACGCTACATGCAGATAGGATTCGACAAAAATACACTACAGAGTTGTTTGCATGTGGATTACAGGACTTTCATCACAATACAAGGCATATTGATGCTTAGAAGCATTTTCTCTGATTTCACAGAGCTTTCCAAATGCCAGTATCGAAACTGAGGCAGATTTCACGGCAAAAACCTCTTGGAGCGTGTTCAAAACAATAGACATTTAATTTACATGGATTCGCACACCATGAAATTCCGTGTTCCGAACACGCTTCATGCATCTCGGATTCAAAAATTTTCACTACAGGGTTGTTAGCAAGTGGAATACATCACTTTCATTGACCATAGATTGCTTACTGACTCTTTGAATACTTTTCTCAGATTTCACAGATTAGTTTAAATGCCGGGTTTGATAATGAGGCAGATTTGGCAGGAAAATGCTCTTGGAGCGAGTTCTAACCAAAAGATATGTAATATACCTAGTTTCACTCACCGTGACATTCCGTGTTCTGAACAAGTTACATGCATCATGGATTCGAAAAACATTCTTTAATGAGTTGTGAACATGTGTATTACCGAACTTTCATCCACCTTACACTGCATATTTATACATAGAATGTTTTTTCTGATTTAGTAGATTTCACCTAATGTCAGTTTTTAAATCATGCAGTTTTCTCAGAAAAATCCTCTTGGAGCGAGTTCTACCCAACAGACATTCAATTTACATAGAACCTGTCATCGTGAAGTTCCGTGTTCCCAAAAAGCTACATGCATCACGGATTCGACAAATATTCACTACAGAGTTGTTAGCATAAGGATTAACGAACTTTCATCCACCATAAAAGCCATATTGACACTTTGAATCATTTTCTCATATTTGGAAAGTTTTTCCTAATGCCAGTTTTGAAAATGAGGCAGAATTCGCAGAAAAAGCTCTTGGAGCGTGTTCTACACAAGTGACATGCATTTTACATAGATTCACTCACCGTGATATTCTGTGTCCCAAACACGCTTCATGTATCACGGATTCGACAAATATTCACTACAGAGTTGTTAGCATGCAGATTACCGAACTTTCATCCACCCTACAAGGCATAATTACACCGAGAATCTATTCATGTGAGTTCGCAGTGATTTACTAAAGACAGTTTCGAAAATCAGGCAGATTTCTCAGGAAAAATCTCTTAGAGTGTTTTCTAACCAAGAGAAATGTAATTTACATAAACTCTCTGACCATGAAATTCCGTGTTCCGAACATGCTACTTGCATAATGAATTCGAAAAATATTCACTACAGATTTGTTAGCATGTGGATTACCGAACTTTCATCACAATAGATTGAAAATTGATACTTAGAAGTATTTTCTCAAATTTTGCAGGGTTTTCCAAACGCCAGTTTCAAAAATGAAGCATTTACTGCAGAAAAATTCTCTTGGAGAGAGTTCTATCCAATAGAGAAGTAATTTACATTGTTTCAGTCACCGTGAAATTCCATGTTAAAAACACGGTATATGCATCACGGATTAGAAAAAGCTTCTTTAATATGTTGTGAAAATGTGGATTACCGAACTTTCTTCCAACATAAAGGCATATTTACACCTAGAAATATTTACTCTCATTTTGAAGCATTCTCCAAATTTCAGATTCGATAATCATGCAATTTTCGCAGAAAAATTCTATTCTAGCTAGTTCTACCCAATAGAATTTTAATTTAAATTGTGTCATTACGGTGAAATTCCATTTCAAAAAGCGCTACATGAATCACGGTTTGAAAAATCATTACTACACTGTTATTAACATGTGGATTACCGGACTTTCATTCACCATTCAATGCATATTGACACTTAGAAGCATTTTCTAAGATTTCACAGGGTTCTCCTAATGGCAGTTTTGAAAATGAGGCACATTTCACAGAAAAATTCTCTTCAAGCATGTTCTACCAAATAGACATGTAATTTACATTGTTTCCTTCAATATGACACACTGTATTCCGTACACGTTACATGCATCACGAATTCGACAAACATTCTCTAATGAGTGTGATCATGTGGATTACCAAAATTTCATTCACCATACAAGGCATATTTATCCCTAGATGTTGTTATTCTGATTTCGCAGGTTTTCCCTAACATCCACTTCCGAAAATCATGAAATTTTCGCAGAAAAATTCAATTCAAGCGAGTTCTATCCAGTAGAATTGTTATTTTCCGAGTTTCACTCACCGAGACATTCCGTGTTCAAAAAACGTTACATTAATCACGGCTTTGACAAACATTATTTAATGACCGTGACCATGTGGATTACCGATATTTTAAACACAATACAAGACATATTTACACCTAGAAATATTTAATTACATTTCGCAGATTTTTCCTAAATTCAGTTACGAAAATCAGGCAGTTTTCGCAGAAAAATTCTCTTGCTGCATGTTCGATCCAATACACATCCCATTTTCATAGATACCGTCACCGTAACATCCCGTGTTCCGAAAAAGTTACATGCACCATGGATTCAACAAATATTCACTAATGAGTTGTTAGAATGTGAATTACACATCTTTAATAAACCATTGAAGACATATTGTCACCTTAAAGCTTTTGCTCAGGTTTTGCAGTGTTTTCATAACACCAGTTTCCAAACAGAGGTAGATTTTACAGTAAAATGCTCCTGGAGCGGGTTCTCACCAATAGATATTTAATTTACCTATTTTCCTTCAACGTGACATTCCGTGTACCGAACAAACTACATACATCACGGATTTGAGAAACATTTTTAATGAGTTGTGTACATGTGTATTACAGATCTTTCATCCACCATACAAGGCATATTTACACCTAGAAACATTAACTCTGAGTTTGCAGCTTTTTCCTAATAGC
The DNA here is from genome assembly GCF_048773025.1 of Camelus bactrianus. Lineage (NCBI taxonomy): Eukaryota > Metazoa > Chordata > Mammalia > Artiodactyla > Camelidae > Camelus > Camelus bactrianus. The sequence continues at coordinate 149,533,317 of NC_133539.1, forward strand.
AGTTTCAAAATCAGGCAGTTTCCTAAGGAAAAAACTGTTGGAGCGTGTTCTACCCAATAGATATGTAAATTACATAAATTCTCCCGCTGTGAAATTCCGTGTTTCGCACACGCTACATGCAGATAGGATTCGACAAAAATACACTACAGAGTTGTTTGCATGTGGATTAAAGGACTTTCATCACAATACAAGGCATATTGATGCTTAGAAGCATTTTCTCTGATTTCACAGAGATTTACAAATGACAGTTTCGAAACTGAGGCAGATTTCAAGGCAAAACCTCTTGGAGCGTGTTCAAAACAATAGACATTTAATTTACATGGATTCGCACACCATGAAATTCCGTGTTCCGAACACGCTTCATGCATCTCGGATTCAAAAATTTTCACTACAGAGTTGTTAGCAAGTGGAATACATCACTTTCATTGACCATAGATTGCTTACTGACTCTTTGAATACTTTTCTCAGATTTCACAGATTAGTTTAAATGCCAGGTTTGATAATGAGGCAGATTTGGCAGGAAAATGCTCTTGGAGCGAGTTCTAACCAAAAGATATGTAATATACCTAGTTTCACTCACCGTGACATTCCGTGTTCTGAACAAGTTACATGCATCACGGATTCGAAAAACATTCTTTAATGAGTTGTGAACATGTGTATTACCGAACTTTCATCCACCTTACAATGCATAAATATACATAGAATGTTTTTTCTGATTTAGTAGATTTCACCTAATGTCAGTTTTTAAATCATGCAGTTTTCGCAGAAAAATCCTCTTGGAGCGAGTTCTACCCAACAGACATTCAATTTACATAGAACCTGTCATCGTGAAATTCCGTGTTCCGAAAAAGATACATGCATCACGGATTCGACAAATATTCCCTACAGAGTTGTTAGCATAAGGATTAACGAACTTTCATCCACCATAAAAGCCATATTGACACTTTGAATCATTTTCTCATATTTCGAAAGTTTTTTCTAATGCCAGTTTTGAAAATGAGGCAGAATTCGCAGAAAAAGCTCTTGGAGCGTGTTCTACCCAAGTGACATGCATTTTACATAGATTCACTCACCGTGATATTCTGTGTCCCAAACACGCTTCATGTATCACGGATTCGACAAATATTCACTACAGAGTTGTTAGCATGCAGATTACCGAACTTTCATCCACCCTACCAGGCATATTTACACCGAGAATCTATTCATCTGAGTTCGCAGTGTTTTCCTAAAGACAGTTTCGAAAATCAGGCAGATTTCTCAGGAAAAATCTCATGGAGTGATTTCTAACCAAGAGAATTGTAATTTATATAATCTCCCTGGCCATGAAATTCCGTGTTCCGAACATGCTACATGCATAATGGATTCGAAAAATATTCTCTACAGAAATTTTAGCATGTGGATTACCGAACTTTCACCACAATAGTTTGAATATTGATACTTAGAAGTATTTTCTCAGATTTTGCTGCGTTTTCCGAACGCCAGTTTAAAAAATAATGCAGTTTTCACAGAAAAATACTCTTGGAGCGAGTTCTAACCAATAGAGGAGTAATTTACATTGTTTCAGTCACCGAGAAATTCCATGTTAAAAACACGGTATATGCATCACGGATTAGAAAAAGCTTTTTTAATAAGTTGTGAAAATGTTTATTACCGAACTTTCTTCCAACATAAAGGCATATTTACACCTAGAAATATTTACTCTCATTTTGAAGCATTCTCCAAATTTCAGATTCGATAATCATGCAATTTTCGCAGAAAAATTCTATTCTAGCTAGTTCTACCCAATAGAATTTTAATTTAAATTGTGTCATTACGGTGAAATTCCATTTCAAAAAGCGCTACATGAATCACGGTTTGAAAAATCATTACTACACTGTTATTAACATGTGGATTACCAGACTTTCATTCACCATTCAATGCATATTGACACTTAGAAGCATTTTCTAAGATTTCACAGGGTTCTCCTAATGGCAGTTTTGAAAATGAGGCACATTTCGCAGAAAAATTCTCTTCAAGCGAGTTCTACCCAATAGACATGTAATTTACATTGTTTCCTTCAATATGACACACTGTATTCCGTACACGTTACATGCATCATGAATTCGACAAACATTCTCTAATGAGTGTGAGCATGTGGATTACCAAAATTTCATCCACCATACAAGGCATATTTATACCTATATGTTGTTATTCTGATTTCGCAGGTTTTCCATAACATCCACTTCCGAAAATCATGAAATTTTCGCAGAAAAATTCAATTCAAGCGAGTTCTATCCAGTAGAATTGTTATTTTCCGAGTTTCACTCACTGAGACATTCCGTGTTCAAAAAACGTTACATTAATCACGGCTTCGACAAACATTATTTATTAACCGTGAGAATGTGGATTACCGATATTTTAACCACAATATAAGGCATATTTACACCTAGAAATATTTACTTAGATTTCACAGATTTTTCCTAAATTCAGTTACGAAAATCAGGCAGTTTTCGCAGAAAAATTCTCTTGCTGCATGTTCGATCCAATACACATCCCATTTCCATAGATATCGTCACCGTAACATTCCGTGTTCCGAAAAAGGTACATGCACCATGGATTCAACAAATATTCACTATTGAGTTGTTAGAATGTGAATTACACATCTTTAATAAACCATTGAAGACATACTGTCACCTTAAAGCTTTTGCTCAGGTTTTGCAGTGTTTTCATAACACCAGTTTCCAAACAGAGGTAGATTTTACAGTAAAATGCTCCTGGAGCGGGTTCTCACCAATAGATATTTAATTTACCTATTTTCCTTCAACGTGACATTCCGTGTACCGAACAAACTACATACATCACGGATTTGAGAAACATTTTTAATGAGTTGTGTACATGTTTATTACAGATCTTTCATCCACCATACAAGGCATATTTACACCTAGAAACATTAACTCGGAGTTTGCAGCTTTTTCCTAATAGCAGTTTCAAAAATCAGGCAGTTTACTAAGGAAAAATCTTTTTGAGTGTGTCTTATGCAATAGATATGAAAATTACATAGATTATCCCGCTGTGAAATTCCGTGTTTCGCCCACGCTACATGCAGATAGGATTCGACAAAAATACACTACAGAGTTGTTTGCATGTGGATTACAGGACTTTCATCACAATACAAGGCATATTGATGCTTAGAAACATTTTCTCTGATTTCACAGAGCTTTCCAAACGCCAGTTTCGAAACTGAGGCAGTTTTCACGGCAAAAAACTCTTGGAGCGTGTTCAAAACAATAGACATGTAATTTACATGGATTCGCTCACCGTGAAATTCCGTGTTCCGAACACGCTTCATGCATCTCGGATTCAAAAATTTTCACTACAGAGTTGTTAGCAAGTGGATTACTGCACTTTCATCCACCATACATGGCTTACTGACACTTTGAAGACTTTTCTCAGATTTCACAGAGTAGTTTTAAAGTCAGGTTTGAAAATGAGGCAGATTTGGCAGGAAAATGCTCTTGGAGCGAGTTCTAACCCAAAGATATGTAATTTACCTAGTTTCACTCACCGTGATATTCCGTGTTCTGAACACGTTACATGCATCACGGATTCGACAAACATTCTTTAATGAGTTGTGAACATGTGTATTATCGAACTTTCATCCAACTTACAATGCATATTTATACATAGAAATTATTTTCTGATTTATTATATTTCTCTTAGTGTCATTTTTTAAATCATGCAGTTTTCACAGAAAAATCCTCTTGGAGCGAGTTCTACCCAATAGACATGCAATTTACGTAGAACCCGTCATCGTGAAATTCCGTGATCCGAAAAAGATACATGCATCACGGTTTCGAAAAATATTCACTTCACACTTGATAGCATAAGGATTACCGAACTTTCATCCACCATAAAAGCCATATTGACACTTTGAAGCATTTTCTCATATTTCAAAAGATTTTCCTAATGCCAGTTTTGAAAATGAGGCAGAATTCGCAGAAAAAGTTCTTGGAACGAGTTCTACCCGAGAGAGCTATTTTACATAGATTTGCTTACTGTGATATTCTGTGTTCCGAACACGCTTCATGTGTCTCGGATTCGACAAATATTCACTACAGAGTTGTTAGCATGTGGATTAACGATCTTTCATCCACCATACAAGGCATAAATACACCGAGAATCTATTCATCTGAGTTCACAGTGTTTCCTAATTCCAGTTTCGAAAATCAGGCAGATTTCTCAGGAAAAATCTCTTGGAGTGTTTTCTAACCAAGAGAAATGTAATTTACATAAACTCTCTGGCCATGAAATTCCGTGTTCCGAACATGCTACTTGCATAATGAATTCGAAAAATATTCACTACAGATTTGTTAGCATGTGGATTACCGAACTTTCATCACAATAGATTGAAAATTGATACTTAGAAGTATTTTCTCAAATTTTGCAGTGTTTTCCAAACGCCAGTTTCAAAAATGAAGCATTTACTGCAGAAAAATTCTCTTGGAGAGAGTTCTACCCAATAGAGAAGTAATTTACATTGTTTCAGTCACCGTGAAATTCCATGTTAAAAACACGGTATATGCATCACGGATTAGAAAAAGCTTCTTTAATATGTTGTGAAAATGTGGATTACCGAACTTTCTTCCAACATAAAGGCATATTTACACCTAGAAATATTTACTCTCATTTTGAAGCATTCTCCAAATTTCAGATTCGATAATCATGCAATTTTCGCAGAAAAATTCTATTCTAGCTAGTTCTACCCAATAGAATTTTAATTTAAATTGTGTCATTACGGTGAAATTCCATTTCAAAAAGCGCTACATGAATCACGGTTTGAAAAATCATTACTACACTGTTATTAACATGTGGATTACCGGACTTTCATTCACCATTCAATGCATATTGACACTTAGAAGCATTTTCTAAGATTTCACAGGGTTCTCCTAATGGCAGTTGTGAAAATGAGGCACATTTCGCAGAAAAATTCTCTTCAAGCGAGTTCTACCCAATAGACATGTAATTTATATTGTTTCCTTCAATATGACACACTGTATTCCGTACACGTTACATGCATCACGAATATGACAAACATTCTCTAATGAGTGTGAGCATGTGGATTACCAAAGTTTCATTCACCATACAAAACATATTTATCCCTAGATGTAGTTATTCTGATTTCGCAGGTTTTAACTAACATCCACTTCCGAAAATCATGAAATTTTCACAGAAAAATTCAATTCAAGCGAGTTCTATCCAGTAGAATTGTTATTTTCTGAGTTTCACTCACTGAGACATTCCGTGTTCAAAAAACTTTACATTAATCACGGCTTTGACAAACATTATTTAATGACCGTGACCATGTGGATTACCGATATTTTAACCACAATACAAGACATATAGACTCCTAGAAATATTTACTTATATTTCGCAGATTTTTCCTAAATTCAGTTGTGAAAATCAGGCAGTTTTCGAAGAAAAATTCTCTTGCTGCATGTTCGATCCAATACACATCCCATTTTCATAGATACCATCACCGTAACATCCCGTGTACGGAAAAAGTTACATGCACCATGATTCAACAAATATTCACTGCTGAGTTGTTAGAATGTGAATTAAACATCTTTAATAAACCATTGAAGACATATTGTCACCTGAAAATTTTGCTCAGGTTTTGCAGTGTTTTCATAACACCAGTTTCCAAACAGAGGTAAATTTTACAGTAAAATGCTCCTGGAGCGGTTTCTCACCAATAGATATGTAATTTACATAGTTTCCATCAATGTGACATTCCGTGTACTGAATACACTACATTCATCACGGATTTGAGAAACATTTTTAATGAGTTGTGTACATGTGTATTACAGAACTTTCATCCACCATACAAGGCATATTTACACCTAGAAACATTAACTCTGAGTTTGCAGCTTTTTCCTAATAGCAGTTTCAAAATCAGGCAGTTTCCTAAGGAAAAAACTGTTGGAGCGTGTTCTACCCAATAGATATGTAAATTACATAGATTCTCCCGCTGTGAAATTCCGTGTTTCGCACACGCTACATGCAGATAGGATTCGACAAAAATACACTACAGAGTTGTTTGCATGTGGATTACAGGACTTTCATCACAATACAAGGCATATTGATGCTTAGAAGCATTTTCTCTGATTTCACAGAGCTTTCCAAACGCCAGTTTCTAAACTGAGGCAGATTTCACGGCAAAAACCTCTTGGAGCGTGTTCAAAACAATAGACATTTAATTTACATGGATTCGCACACCATGAAATTCCGTGTTCCGAACACGCTTCATGCATCTCGGATTCAAAAATTTTCACTACAGGGTTGTTAGCAAGTGGAATACATCACTTTCATTGACCATAGATTGCTTACTGACTCTTTGAATACTTTTCTCAGATTTCACAGATTAGTTTAAATGCCAGGTTTGATAATGAGGCAGATTTGGCAGGAAAATGCTCTTGGAGCGAGTTCTAACCAAAAGATATGTAATATACCTAGTTTCACTCACCGTGATATTCCGTGTTCTGAAAACGTTACATGCATCACGGATTCGGCAAACATTCTTTAATGAGTTGTGAACATGTGTATTACCGAACTTTCATCCACCTTACAATGCATATTTATACATAGAAATTATTTTGTGATTTAGTATATTTCTCCTAGTGTCAGTTTTTAAATCATGCAGTTTTCACAGAAAAATCCTCTTGGAGCGAGTTCTACCCAATAGACATGCAATTTACTTAGAACCCGTCATCGTGAAATTCCGTGATCTGAAAAAGATACATGCATCACGGTTTCGAAAAATATTCACTTCAGACTTGTTAGCATAAAGATTACCGAACTTTCATCCACCATAAAAGCCATATTGACACTTTGAAGCATTTTCTCATATTTCAAAAGATTTTCCTAATGCCAGTTTTGAAAATGAGGCAGAATTCGCAGAAAAAGTTCTTGGAACGAGTTCTACCCGAGAGATCTATTTTACATAGATTCGCTTACTGTGATATTCTGTGTTCCGAACACGCTTCATGTGTCTCGGATTCGACAAATATTCACTACAGAGTTGTTAGCATGTGGATTAGCGATCTTTCATCCACCATACAAGGCATAAATACACCGAGAATCTATTCACCTGAGTTCGCAGTGTTTCCTAATTCCAGTTTCGAAAATCAGGCAGATTTCTCAGGAAAAATCCCTTGGAGTGTTTTCTAACCAAGAGAAATGTAATTTACATAATATCCCTGGCCATGAAATTCCGTGTTCCGAACAAGCTACATGCATAATGGATTCGAAAAATATTCTCTACAGATTTGTTAGCATGTGGATTACCGAACTTTCATCACAATAGTTTGAATATTGATACTTAGAAGTATTTTCTCAGATTTTGCAGTGTTTTCCAAACGCCAGTATCAAAAATGAAGCAGTTTTCACAGAAAAATTCTCTTGGAGCGAGTTCTACCCAATAGAGAAGTAATTTACATTGTTTCAGTCACCGTGAAATTCCATGTTAAAAACACGGTATATGCATCACGGATTAGAAAAAGCTTCTTTAATATGTTGTGAAAATGTGGATTACCGAACTTTCTTCCAACATAAAGGCATATTTACACCTAGAAATATTTACTCTCATTTTGAAGCATTCTCCAAATTTCAGATTCGATAATCATGCAATTTTCGCAGAAAAATTCTATTCTAGCTAGTTCTACCCAATAGAATTTTAATTTAAATTGTGTCATTACGGTGAAATTCCATTTCAAAAAGCGCTACATGAATCACGGTTTGAAAAATCATTACTACACTGTTATTAACATGTGGATTACCGGACTTTCATTCACCATTCAATGCATATTGACACTTAGAAGCATTTTCTAAGATTTCACAGGGTTCTCCTAATGGCAGTTTTGAAAATGAGGCACATTGCGCAGAAAAATTCTCTTCAAGCGAGTTCTACCCAATAGACATGTAATTTACATTGTTTCCTTCAATATGACACACTGTATTCCGTACACGTTACATGCATCACGAATTCGACAAACATTCTCTAATGAGTGTGAGCATGTGGATTACCAAACTTTCATCCACCATACAAGGCATATTTATCCCTAGATGTTGTTATTCTGATTTTGCAGGTTTTCCCTAACATCCACTTCCGAAAATCATGAAATTTTCGCAGAAAAATTCAATTCAAGCGAGTTCTATCCAGTAGAATTGTTATTTTCCGAGTTTCACTCACTGAGACATTCCGTGTTCAAAAAACGTTACATTAATCACGGCTTCGACAAACATTATTTATTAACCGTGAGCATGTGGATTACCGATGTTTCAACCACAATACAAGGCATATTTACACCTAGAAATATTTACTTAGATTTCACAGATTTTTCCTAAATTCAGTTACGAATATCAGGCAGTTTTCGCAGAAAAATTCTCTTGCTGCATGTTCGATCCAATACACATCCCATTTCCATAGATACCGTCACCGTTACATTCCGTGTTCCGAAAAAGTTACATGCACCATGGATTCAACAAATATTCACTGCTGAGTTGTTAGAATGTGAATTACACATCTTTAATAAACCATTGAAGACATATTGTCACCTTAAAGCTTTTGCTCAGGTTTTGCAGTGTTTTCATAACACCAGTTTCCAAACAGAGGTAGATTTTACAGTAAAATGCTCCTGGATCGGGTTCTCACCAGTAGATATGTAATTTACCTATTTTCCTTCAACGTGACATTCCGTGTACCGAACAAACTACATACATCACGGATTTGAGAAACTTTTTTAATGAGTTGTGTACATGTGTATTACAGATCTTTCATCCACCATACAAGGCATATTTACACCTAGAAACATTAACTCTGAGTTTGCAGCTTTTTCCTAATAGCAGTTTCAAAAATCAGGCAGTTTACTAAGGAAAAATCTTTTTGAGCGTGTCTTACGCAATAGATATGTAAATTACATAGATTCTCCCGCTGTGAAATTCCGTGTTTCGCCCATGCTACATGCAGATAGGATTCGACAAAAATACACTACAGAGTTGTTTGCATGTGGTTTACAGGACTTTCATCACAATACAAGGCATATTGTTGCTTAGAAACATTTTCTCTGATTTCACAGAGCTTTCCAAACGCCAGTTTCGAAACTGAGGCAGTTTTCACGGCAAAAAACTCTTGGAGCGTGTTCAAAACAATAGACATGTAATTTACATGGATTCGCTCACCGTGAAATTCCGTGTTCCGAACACGCTTCATGCATCTCGGATTCAAAAATTTTCACTACAGAGTTGTTAGCAAGTGGATTACTGCACTTTCATCCACCATACATGGCTTACTGACACTTTGAAGACTTCTCTCAGATTTCACAGAGTAGTTTTAAAGTCAGGATTGAAAATGAGGCAGATTTGGCAGGAAAATGCTCTTGGAGCGAGTTCTAACCCAAAGATATGTAATTTACCTAGTTTCACTCACCGTGATATTCCGTGTTCTGAACACGTTACATGCATCACGGATTCGACAAACATTCTTTAATGAGTTGTGAACATGTGTATTACCGAACTTTCATCCACCTTACAATGCATATTTATACATAGAAATTATTTTCTGATTTATTATATTTCTCCTAGTGTCATTTTTTAAATCATGCAGTTTTCACAGAAAAATCCTCTTGGAGCGAGTTCTACCCAATAGACTTGCAATTTACGTAGAACCCGTCATCGTGAAATTCCGTGATCCGAAAAAGATACATGCATCACGGTTTCGAAAAATATTCACTTCAGACTTGTTAGCATAAAGATTACCGAACTTTCATCCACCATAAAAGCCATATTGACACTTTGAAGCATTTTCTCATATTTCAAAAGATTTTCCTAATGCCAGTTTTGAAAATGAGGCAGAATTCGCAGAAATAGTTCTTGGAACGAGTTCTCCCCGAGAGATCTATTTTACATAGATTCGCTTACTGTGATATTCTGTGTTCCGAACACGCTTCATGTGTCTCGGATTCGACAAATATTCACTACAGAGTTGTTAGCATGTGGATTAACGATCTTTCATCTACCATACAAGGCATAAATACACCGAGAATCTATTCATCTGAGTTCACAGTGTTTCCTAATTCCAGTTTCGAAAATCAGGCAGATTTCTCAGGAAAAATCTCTTGGAGTGTTTTCTAACCAAGAGAAATGTAATTTACATAAACTCTCTGGCCATGAAATTCCGTGTTCTGAACATGCTACTTGCATAATGAATTCGAAAAATATTCACTACAGATTTGTTAGCATGTGGATTACCGAACTTTCATCACAATAGATTGAAAATTGATACTTAGAAGTATTTTCTCAAATTTTGCAGTGTTTTCCAAACGCCAGTTTCAAAAATGAAGCATTTACTGCAGAAAAATTCTCTTGGAGAGAGTTCTACCCAATAGAGAAGTAATTTACATTGTTTCAGTCACCGTGAAATTCCATGTTAAAAACACGGTATATGCATCACGGATTAGAAAAAGCTTCTTTAATATGTTGTGAAAATGTGGATTACCGAACTTTCTTCCAACATAAAGGCATATTTACACCTAGAAATATTTACTCTCATTTTGAAGCATTCTCCAAATTTCAGATTCGATAATCATGCAATTTTCGCAGAAAAATTCTATTCTAGCTAGTTCTACCCAATAGAATTTTAATTTAAATTGTGTCATTACGGTGCAATTCCATTTCAAAAAGTGCTACATGAATCACGGTTTGAAAAATCATTACTACACTGTTATTAACATGTGGATTACCGGACTTTCATTCACTATTCAATGCATATTGACACTTAGAAGCATTTTCTAAGATTTCACAGGGTTCTCCTAATGGCAGTTTTGAAAATGAGGCACATTTCGCAGAAAAAAACTCATCAAGCGAGTTCTACCCAATAGACATGTAATTTACATTGTTTCCTTCAATATGACACACTGTATTCCGTACACGTTACATGCATCACGAATTCGACAAACATTCTCTAATGAGTGTGAGCATGTGGATTACCAAAATTTCATTCACCATACAAGGCATATTTATACCTAGATTTTGTTATTCTGATTTCGCAGGTTTTCCCTAACATCCACTTCCGAAAATCATGAAATTTTCGCAGAAAAATTCAATTCAAGCGAGTTCTATCCAGTAGAATTGTTATTTTCCGAGTTTCACTCACTGAGACATTCCGTGTTCAAAAAACGTTACATTAATCACGGCTTCGACAAACATTATTTATTAACCGTGAGCATGTGGATTACCGATGTTTCAACCACAATACAAGGCATATTTACACCTAGAAATATTTACTTAGATTTCACAGATTTTTCCTAAATTCAGTTACGAAAATCAGGCAGTTTTCGCAGAAAAATTCTCTTGCTGCATGTTCGATCCAATACACATCCCATTTCCATAGATACCGTCACCATAACATTCCGTGTTCCGAAAAAGGTACATGCACCATGGATTCAACAAATATTCACTCCTGAGTTGTTAGAATGTGAATTACACATCTTTAATAAACCATTGAAGACATATTGTCACCTTAAATCTTTTGCTCAGGTTTTGCAGTGTTTTCATAACACCAGTTTCCAAACAGAGGTAGATTTTACAGTAAAATACACCTGGAGCGGTTTCTCACCAATAGATATGTAATTTACCTATTTTCCTTCAACGTGACATTCCGTGTACCGAACAAACTACATACATCACGGATTTGAGAAACATTTTTAATGAGTTGTGTACATGTGTACTACAGATCTTTCATCCACCATACAAGGCATATTTACACCTAGAAACATTAACTCTGAGTTTGCAGCTTTTTCCTAATAGCAGTTTCTAAAATCAGGCAGTTTCCCAAGGAAAAAGCTTTTTGAGCGTGTCTTATGCAATTGATATGTAAATTATATAGATTCTCCCGCTGTGAAATTCCGTGTTTCGCCCACGCTACATGCAGATAGGATTCGACAAAAATACACTACAGAGTTGTTTGCATGTGGATTACAGGACTTTCATCACAATACAAGTCATATTGATGCTTAGAAACATTTTCTCTGATTTCACAGAACTTTCCAAACGCCAGTTTAGAAACTGAGGCAGTTTTCACGGCAAAAAACTCTTGGAGCGTGTTCAAAACAATAGACATGTAATTTACATGGATTCGCTCACCGTGAAATTCCGTGTTACGAACACGCTTCATGCATCTCGGATTCAAAAATTTTCACTACAGAGTTGTTAGCAAGTGGATTACTGCACTTTCATCCACCATACATGGCTTACTGACACTTTGAAGACTTTTCTCAGATTTCACAGAGTAGTTTTAATGTCAGGTTTGAAAATGAGGCAGATTTGGCAGGAAAATGCTCTTGGAGCGAGTTCTAACCAAAAGATATGTAATTTACCTAGTTTCACTCACCGTGATATTCCGTGTTCTGAACACGTTACATGCATCACGGATTCGACAAACATTCTTTAATGAGTTGTGAACATGTGTATTACGGAACTTTCATCCACCTTACAATGCATTTTTATACATAGAAATTATTTTCTGATTTAGTATATTTCTCCTAGTGTCAGATTTTAAATCATGCAGTTTTCACAGAAAAATCCTCTTGGAGCGAGTTCTACCCAATAGACATGCAATTTACGTAGAACCCGTCATCGTGAAATTCCATGATCCAAAAAAGATACATGCATCACGGTTTCGAAAAATATTCACTTCAGACTTGTTAGCATAAAGATTACCGAACTTTCATCCACCATAAAAGCCATATTGACACTTTGAAGCATTTTCTCATATTTCAAAAGATTTTCCTAATGCCAGTTTTGAAAATGAGGCAGAATTCGCAGAAAAAGTTCTTGGAACGAGTTCTACCCGAGAGATCTATTTTACATAGATTCACTTACTGTGATATTCTGTGTTCCGAACACGCTTCATGTGTCTCGGATTCGACAAATATTCACTACAGAGTTGTTAGCATGTGGATTAACGATCTTTCATCCACCATACAAGGCATAAATTCACCGAGAATCTATTCATCTGAGTTCGCAGTGTTTCCTAATTGCAGTTTCGAAAATCAGGCAGATTTCTCAGGAAAAATCTCTTGGAGTGTTTTCTAACCAAGAGAAATGTAATTTACATAAACTCTCTGGCCATGAAATTCCGTGTTCCGAACATGCTACTTGCATAATGAATTCGAAAAATATTCACTACAGATTTGTTAGCATGTGGATTACCGAACTTTCATCACAATAGATTGAAAATTGATACTTAGAAGTATTTTCTCAAATTTTGCAGTGTTTTCCAAACGCCAGTTTCAAAAATGAAGCATTTACTGCAGAAAAATTCTCTTGGAGAGAGTTCTACCCAATAGAGAAGTAATTTACATTGTTTCAGTCACC